>NC_056465.1:6093864-6393864 GCF_008729295.1 Plectropomus leopardus
TGTGAGACATGTTGAAACCTCGTTCGTGTTCCATGTATTTTGAATTTTTAAATCCCGAACCTTCTCGGATGCATCAAAAACACCTGGTGTGTGTGTGAGTGCGGGAGGCTTCAGGGGGTAAAATAGAAGTGGAATGACACTTTGTGATATATCAGCTTACATTGACGACACCAAAACAAGTCATTGTACAATTGAGAGAGTTTGGGTCTTTTATTTTTCTACCTTCTGCAGGGCTAAGGGACTGATCTGAATGTCTTTTAGGCTCTCGCCTTGCAGAGTGGACGAAAGGTGATTGACAAATCAAAACAGTATCACTAAGTAGTTGCGGTTGCTCCTTTTTTGCTTATTTTCTTAACTGCTTCTGGGCCTCGCCTGGTAACCCTGTATGAAAAATCACAATGCTGTGAATTGATCATTCAAAACTAGATAATTACTGAATTAATATAAAAAAAGAATATAGACCAAACACTGACATTATTGCAGCATATCTGCACTGAAGTGATAGTTTTGGCTCACTGGGAAGCTCATTGCCTGCTTCAAAGATAGATTTAACATGAATTGGTACTTGTTAGTGTTAAAGGGATAGTTCAGGATTTTTGCAGTGAGGCTGTATGAGACACTTATATGTAAAGTCAGTGTGTTAGATACAGTAGCTAGCGGTCGGTGCGACAATATCATGTTAACTGGACACTGTATTTAGAGTGTTTTTACCATGAAGTTTTGTTTCAGTCAGATCACGTAATAGCTAACACACTTTCTGACCCAAACAGCTGACTGGCAGCGGCTGAGAAATGTAGCGACAAAGGAAAAGGTCGTGTGACGGTGAGGTAAGGGGTGACAGTACTCTAAAAAAAGACCTACTTAAAAAAAACAGTATCAGTCTAAGTGGACGCTATATTTAAAGTGGCTAAATATGTTTTGATATCAGCCCCTGTGGGGTGCACACCCCGTCTGTTTCTGCAAACCAGGAGTGTGTGACCACCAGCTACTGTATGTAAGATAAGATAGATGAGACGGTACTTTATTGTCCATTTTCAGGAAAGTTTGTCTTACACCCTCGAGCTCTCAGAGGCAGAGTGGGGGTTACTGGCACAACTTCACCAGCTTCCAAGGTGCTCAGAGAATGAAGAAAGTCTTAAAAAGGTCAAAGAGTTTTAGCAACACTTGTAGTTTAAAGATCAACTTTATTAGACCAACGCATTTCTGTGTGTAAAATGACAAACCGAAATGCATTGGTCTAATTAAGTTGTTCTTTAAACTATAAGCGTTTTTTGGAGCTCTTTGACCTCTTTAAGACTATCCTCAACCTCTCAACAAGCATGAAATGCACTGACTATATAGAAGTATCTCATACAACCTCACTTCAAAAATCCTTAACTTTCTCTTTAATGTAATTTGGCCCTTTTTTTGGTACCCAACCCTACTCTCTCCCTACTTGTGCATAAATACTCATAAAAACAAAAAAAATAGTGTCTACCTTTGCATTGACAATCTCTATGTGGACCAGAAGTGATGCCAACTCCAGCTCCTCACTGTAGCTGTTCTTCAGAGGGATGCTTCTGTAGCCTGAAAACACACAAGACGCATTTATATCAACAGGTTGAACAATATTTCTTGGTACTCAGTGTGTTTTTGAAAAGCTAAGCCTTAGTGCTGGCCTCTTCCTCGGACCAACAACTAAAGTTGTTGGTTTTTATTAACATGCTTAAGCTATGGCATTAATCATAATTCATTGTGAACATGGGTTGGGCAGAAGCACCTAATGTCAGTCTGAGTTATTCACCGACCTGTTCGCAGCAGGCGGACGGGGTAGGTCGCCTGTGCCAGGAAGTTGGGATCACTGAACATGTCCTCCTCATAAACAGTGAAGCGCAGAAAGGAGAAGGTGGGGTTGTGGATGTCAAACACAAACTGCTTCTGCACCCACACAGGATTCAGACCGTTATCAGCTGGGAGGAAGAGGAGACAGTTAGTACATTAGGGCTTTTAAAAGCATGAATGGAAATCAAGCATGTGTTGATTTTACACCACTGTGATCAGGAGACACCAGCTGTCTCACCTACAACATCTGTCTTGCATTTGCAGCTGTCGTAATCAGCTCCACAGATCTCCACCTCCACAAAGGGGCACACAATGCTGCGGCCATTTTTAGGCAGATGACGGGCTCCCAGCACCTGATCCAGGAACAGCGGAAGAACGTGAAAAGCAGGTACAACAACACCACAACAAAAAATGTCGTGGACAGGGTCTTATGGATATTCTTGATTTGTTATAATATAGAGGTAGAATGCCCCAGCAACCTCAAGTCAAGAATATCCATAAGACCCTGTCCACCTATAAATCATTATGAGTCAGATCTATAATGGTTTATGACTACTGATGTGTGCATCAGTGAGCATTATGTGTGTTAATGAGTGGATTCATAAAGCATTATTAATGCATTATAATTCACTATGAATGCCATCATAATGCATTATAGATGTGGTCTTCATGGAAAGTACTAGTTCTAATCAGACTGAGAAGTTGTTTTTTTGTGTGTTCTCTCTATGATCAAGCTGACCTGTAACTGGATGGTGATTGGCTCCACATGTAAGGTGTCCTTGTCAAAGGGGTCAAAGGAGTCGTCTCTCATCACATCAGGCTGGGGAACAAAGCCACTGCAACCTCCGAGCATGAAAAAGGCCTGGTTCAGCTGCATGGGTTTGTCTACACACACACAAACACACAGTTACACTCATGTTAGGCAGGGGATAGGTAACTGCTGTGCTGACCCTGCCTTTGCAGACTAGCTCTGGGGACACGGACGTCACTTCTCTGGTGGGGAAGGAGCCGGAGTTTGTGTGGGAGGTGGAGCTGTACCAAATAGATACAGTCGGGCAAACCCTGTGAGGAACGGCATGCTTGGGGTTTTGTCGTTAGACTGTGCTAGACATGGATTGTTTATAATAAACACCATGTTCGACCATAGGGAGATTTATTATTGTACTTGGTACCATCCTAGGCCAAACATAGATGATCGACTTTGTGGCTGTATCATCAGATGTGCAGCCGTATGACTTGGACACTCGGGTAAAGGGAGAAACAGAGCTGTCAACTGATCATATATACATATATATGTGTGCGCACACACACATATATATGTATATGTGATCTGTGATATGTGATGAAAATAAACTCCCTATCTGTGTGAAAACACTGAGGAAAATTTGTTTCTATGAAGTCTTTGTACTTTAATCTCACTAAACATTCACCTACATCTAGATTTGTAAACTGACCTGGAGTCTGGAAATTGAGTGCGACGAGCTGGGAGCCACAGAGCCACATGGGCAGCGGGTCGTAGTTGGATGAGTCCAGCCTTTGTCCTCGGGGATAAACTCTGGAAAGCTGACGGCGGTTGTACTGCAGGAAGCGTTTCCCTTTGCTACGCGTTGCAAACTTCTCTGCCTTTGTCTCCGGGAAGGAGGACATGTCCCGGTAACATGCCCTCTCTGTCCCGATCTCTGGAAGTGGCAGCAAAGCAAAAAGTTACACACAATAACGGTTAAACAGTGAGGTGAGAGTAGAAGACAAAACAGGTTGATCCTTACTGTCTTCGTTGAAGGGGACAGGTCTGCAGTAGACCACGAGCTCAGACAACTCCACTGCAATCTTCTTCCTCCTCTCCATCTGCTTCTCCTCCTGCATCTGTTACCATGGACACAAGCCAACCATACCATTGAGTCAAATAATCTGCCAGACAAGGGGCTGATGGATGACTTGCGGCACATTTAAACCCTTTTTATATTCAAAATTAATGATACTGACAAATATTTCATTTGAACCCTTTAAAACCTGAGCAAATGGTTTGCTTTCTTTCAAAAACGTGAGAAGGCAACGTATAAGAAAATGATGTAAAAACAGGACTGAAAATTAAAAAACAAACAAACATATTTATTTTATATATATAATTATATGGTTTTCTGTAACATAATCTTGAATATAGAATTATTATATTAATATAGTTTTCTGGACATTTTCCTTATTTTTTATGATAATTTTCTAATAATCCCCCTAATAAAACATTTTTGGGGTGATTTTCTTGTCCCTTTTTTTCCCCTGTTGCCTTTTTCCCTGTGTTTTCAAAAGAAATCTAACAAGTTTTTGAAAGTCGTCTGAATGCAGCACAAGAAAAATGATGTTGACTCAGGTCTCAAAGGATTCAGTGATTTCCTGTCAGAAAGGAATGTACTGTCTTTCTGTGAAATAATAAAAACTGATTTCCTTTCAATACTATTAAGTGTATTCACATTGTATTCATGTAATCATATTTCACATTCAATTCACTTCAGACTGACTTCTCTAACAACTAAGTTTGAGCACTACAGTCATGAAAAGGCGTTTAAATTTTTAGCATTTGTTCAAAACTTTGTTAGAATTCAATGTGAAATTAATCTTTAGATTTGTTTATAACCAATATTTGGAAGTTTTAAAGTCAGAGTTTTGCCATTAGGAAATGAAACCCTGTGATTTTGTTTGTAAAACTTCAGTGACACTGACCCGTGCATCGGCGTTCTGTGTGGCCTCTCTGATCTTGCTGACCCAGCTGGTCAGGTCCTCCAGACTGTCAGCTGCCGCGTCCAGGGTCTGCACTGGGTGGGAAGTCAGCTGCTGGGAGTGGATGGTGAACACGTAAGGCCGCGAGTTCTTCCCATCTTTGTGCACCACTGGAGAGATAGATGGAGGGGAGAGGAGGTGAAGTGTCAAGGAGAGTTTGGTGTGAGGAGGCAGCTGTTTTTGACAGTTTAGAGTATTGATTAATTATATGGCAGTGTTAAGCCCATTTGCTAATAGGGCTGGGCTTTAAAATATCATCACACTATTTTTAAGATATATCACTATACACGATATATATCTCAATATTATAAAATCTCTAAATGACTGTAAACTACTAAAATACTAAATGATTTCATGAACTACAGTTACAAATAAAATTGCTAGTTTGTGTTTTTTTTTAAATTTAGGTAGAATTTGTAAATACAGGGAAAAAATGTGACTAAGTGTCTTCTGAAAGCGAAATATACCAGCAAGTACATTGAAGGTCAAGAAGATGGTTGGATTAAGATTAAGAATATTCGGGAAATTGCAGTGTACTGACTAAATGTGAAAGAGTTTTTATACAATTTGAAATAAATGTTTGTTATTTTTAAATACTACTGTTGTTTTATGCTTTCTCTTAAACTATAACTAACATCTCTTGACCCCTCAGATTTATCTTTACAATCTGACCATGGATGTATTAAGAAACTGGATATACAGTATTGTTGAATGTAGGACTCCATTTCTTCCTTGAAGTTGCTCAGAGGCACATGAAACCAAAATGGTTCAACTACCTCATAGGAAATAACTCAGATAATCCCAGGATGACTGGCACTGTCAATGGAAAAAAGTCTTTTTGGGACCTCAAGGCATCACGTGACTGTGTCATTTCACTGTTTAGTGAACTGTATAAATTATTTTAACTTATCAATGTCATTCATTTTAATTATTTTCTTGACTTTTTATAGATTGTTTTACAGTTGCGAGAATTGAAAGAGACTTTCTATTTGCTTTTACACGGTTTGCTGTTTTTGGTAGGATGTCTAGGTTGAACTGATTCAAATTCTTTACATCAGACTTTTAAGTAAATTTAAAAAGTGTAATAAACATAGTTTCAGAGGAAAATCTGATGAGTCCCTCCCTAATCACCTGACTCAAAATACTGTGTTTATGGGACTCACCAACGTGGCAGGTGGGCACGTCAATGAAGCCCTTGAGGAATGTTCCAAGAGGACTGTTCTCTGTGGACTGACACAACACAAGTAAAAAGATTAAAAGATGATGACTGATTATGATTGGAAGAGTAAATTGATCATCTGAATTTCTAAAGCTTCGTGTAAGAGTCTGAACTCACTGCCTCGTCCAGCTCTCTGGTGGGAGAACTGGGAACCTCCTCCACGTAGTTTGCAGGAAACCACAGCTGTTTCTTTCCTCCGTAGTCACCTCGCCACCTAAACACACAACACAGGTTCATGACAAGCTGTTCTCGGTGTGGAGGAGACAATGCGGTGTAACAGACACACAGGAAGTTAGGAGGTCCGCTGGGCGTCACTCACCAGCCGCCCTCCTGCTTATCCACATTGACGATGAGCGCCTGTTTGGGGAAGCAGAGCTCGTCTTCCCTCTGAGCGCGATAGTCGTACAGAGCTTTGACTGTACACTGAAACACACACCAGCAAGAGACACCATCAGTCTGTCTGCTACCATGTAGTTTTACATATGACCACTGGGGGCGCCAAAATCAGGAGGATTAAAATTCAATACATAGAGACTTGAGGTGATTTGAAAGCTGAGCACATTGGTTTGATTCTTCTGTAAAACATGGTGAGAGGGCAACTTCAACTCAACAAGACATGGTTCAATAATAAGCAAAAAAAAAAAAAAAGCAAAAAAAAGTTAAAAAGAAAATTTTGAAAAATGGCCTAGAAAAAAAAAATGTTATTTATTTAATATATTGTATTTTTTTCTGTAACATTATTTTAAATATAAATTTATTATTATTAAAAAATATAGTTTTCTGTACATTTTCCTCATTTTTTTTTAGGTCTTTTTAAACTAATTTTTACTTATTTAAAAGTGATTTTGTCCCTTTCTTCCTCGTGTATCTTGCCTCATTTTTGTGTCCTTTTAACTAATCTGAAAGCACAAAAACTGGAGACACAAGACTGTCTTAGAGCAGCGAAACTTAACTTTTTTCTTTAGTATAAGTAATTTTATTAATAATCCTTTAACCCTTTAAAACCTGAGAAAATTAGCTTGATCTCATTTAAAAACATAGTAAGAGGCAATGAGCATCTTAACGAGAAATTACCCAAAAATGAATAAAAACAAGAAAATTAGCTAGGAAATAAAAGAAAAAAACAGAAAGGAAAAAAAACAAAAACAAAGAAAAAAGAAAGTTTATTAAAGAATTATAATAATTAGAACTATAGTTTTTTTATATATTTCCCTATTTTTTGGATGATTTTCTATCTCTCTTTTTTTCACCTTGAACATTTTTTTTTTTTTTTGCATTTTGTAGGACATTTCTTGCCAAATTGCAGTTTGCCTTTCCCCCTATGTTGCTGAAAGAAATCAAACTGGCTCAAGTTTCAGAAGTTTAAATGCTTTTGAGAGGAGTCTAAATACAGCAAAACAATTCATTCAAAGGGTTAATCTCATTAGCAACTTCTTTCAGAATACAATGTTGAAAAGGACGTAAATATTTACTGTACCTATGGGTTGTGTGCTTTTTACTGCTGATGGTTATAAAAAAAAAAATCTACCCATATTAGCTCTGAGAGTAATCAAACCTGCTAATCGTTTACTAAATGATATTACGATTGACTAATCATGCACTGATTAAACTGGATGTCCAGAGTACAATCAGTCTCACTTACCCGTGCTGTGGGCATCTTATTAGCTTCTACGTAGAAATGAGGAGTGCGGACCTCATACAGCGCTCCGTAGTCCAGCTCCTGACAAACAAACAACAAATAATACTTACTTCAGTGATTACTGATGCTATTAAACCTATAACGCTGAAATGGTTCTGAATACACATAATACAAGAGCATTTGTCTACCAGTCAGAACATTTTTGAGGGGCAGGTAAGGTTTACAGCTATATACATCATATTCCTGTAATGTTTCACATTTTCTACTTTCCAGTCAGCCACTGGTTTCCATTTTTTTGCATTTCACAGAGAAATACTGCTAATTATTTTTAAAAGAATACTGAAAACTTATTTTTACACTTACGCATTTTAACTAACTCTGACTTTCCCAAAACAAGTCTGAAATTCTTGCTTTTTACACATCACAGCTGCAGGATTTTTAAAATGTATCTTATTTGATTTTATAATTAATGGTTGTGTTCGTTATATTAAGATTTATGATTTGCTAATATTGAGCTATTATGTCATCTTATTGTTTTAAATATCTTTTTATATTGAACTGCCTTGTTGTCCAGTTTTCTGTTCATTTATGTGAAGCACTCAGTGCTTATGATGCCCTTATTGTAAAGCACTTTCTTGTGTGAGAGGTCATATATATATATATATATATATATGTGTGTGTGTATGTGTGTGTGTGTGTAATATGTATGTATATGTATATGTATATATATATATATATATATATATATATATACATATATATATATATAGCTATTTATATATATATATATAAATAGCTATTATTGCTATTTTTTATTATTATAAATAAAAAATAAAAGACCTTTCAGAAAACAAAAAATTTGAATTATATTAGCCATCACAATGAAAACGTAAGATTTTAATCTCTGCAAAATTATAACTGCCTCAAAATTCATTTTAAGGCACAGATTGATTTTGAAAAACCCACAAAATCAATCAACAACAAGATAAATAATTCATTATGCATTTTTTTAGAGCAAATAGGCCAAACATTCACTGGTTGAACAAAAAACAGCTAATTTGCAGAGGCTGCATTGGACTTTAGAAAAATACGATGATTATTATTTCAGGGCTTGACAGATATTTAGGGCTACAGCTAACAGTTATTTTTATTATTCGATTATTGATTATTATTGTTTAGTCTATTAAATGTGAAAAAAATTATGAAAAAACGCTAATTACAATTTGCCAGAGCCCCAAGTGATGTCTTCAAAAGGCTTCATTTTTACAACAGAATGTCCAAAATCTGAAGACTCTTCATTTACTGGCATAAATTACAATGCAAAGCAGCAAATTCTCATGTTTAGGAAGCTACGAACAGAAAATGTTTGACATTTTTAATTTAAAAAATGACCGAAATGATTATCAATTATCAATATAGTTGTTGATTTTAATTTATTTATTTCTTTTAAATTGACCAGTTGATAAAAAAATAAAAAAAAATAAAACCATAAATCCATCAATTTGTATTAACCCTGGACTGTTTGACACATTTTACACGTTTTTCACCCTTAATTTTTTTGATCATTTTGGCTGTGTTCATGCATATGGCATACATTTTGGGAAGATTTTGTATTTTATTATATTGGAACTTCCAACAGAGCTCTTACAATAGGTTTAAAATACACTGTGCAAACAAAGTTGTTACATTCAGACTGTTAGGTGAAAAAAAGCAACACTGAAAGCCATTTAAACTGACATTTTTGATCCCACAGCCATCATAGCAGAAAAAAACATGCACAGTATTATTTTTGGGTGTCATTCTAGGCTTTTGCCCTTTTTTTTAAATTATTTCCCACCAGACGACGTCATTCTTTTACCATATTTGGCATATGGAGAGAGAATACATGCTATTTCCACTGGGTGTACTGTCACAATTAATGTTGCTGCAAATTATTGACATATCCCAGGCTGTGATCTAAAAACATAAAGGCATCATGACAAAACCTGCCATTTAAAGGGTTAAAATTCTGAAAATTAATGAATATCTTATATTTATGATTAGGACTGGTGTTGACTGAACAATTAACTCAATGAAGGTAGGAAATAGTATTAATATGTAGTATTATTTAAAGCTTGATTTTGAAAAGCGTATTTAGTGCACTGAGCAATACACTAGTGTGTAATATTAACGTTGGCCCTAAGGGTTAAATATAAGCTATTACTTGCTGCCCTTAACGCCAACAATAAAACCAGATTTCAAGTCAAGTTAGCTGACTGCCTCATAGTATTGAAATAAGTGAAAACCACCGGATGCTGTGTGAAAGTGACAGCAGTGACGTGAACTGGTAATATGTGATTGTGGAGCAGTGTGTGACTCACCGTAGTGCCCATGCGGTCCAGAGTGTCCTCGTTGATGGGGGTAGCGGAGCCTCATCTTGCGGTACAGAGGATGTTTCTCATAGTGGCTCACGAGGTCGACCAGACTCTCAAACTCTGCTGAACTGCCCAACATGAAGAGGCGGCCTTCCTGCTGGATACGACAGTGTTTGATCTTCCCCTCCGCTCTGCAAGATGCACAGAGAAAGAAAAGTAGGCACAGAACTATTTTCTCTGTGGTGGTTTTAAAACAGAAACTCTCAGACCAGATAAGTGAATGCTGTCATCTTGTGATTGTCCCTCAGTGTGTGCTGGTTTTCTACCTGAAGGAGATGGCGTAGGAGTTGTGTTCGCTGCGTTTTCGCACCAAGAAAGCTCCGTCTCTAGGGACACGCATCAGCATGTGTTCAGCCTGAACGCGAGACAGACTGGAGTGGAACCACCTAGAGAACACAATACTACTTTATTCAGTGCTTGATTCATGTTTTGACCTCTAGTTTCATACAAATCAAAAGAGAAGTGTGCCACCTCTGCAGACACCGATCACTCACTCTCTGCTCTCGTGTGCGTTGGGCTGAGGCACAGGGCTGCCCAGCCTCATCTCAAACTCGTTGCAGCGCAGAGGAGTGTCTCTGTAGTGGCAGATGAGGCGGTACAAGCTTTCAAACACCAGGTTATCAGTCAGGTAGAAGCGGGTGGAGCCGGACTCCTGACGTGAATGAATCCTGCAGTGCTGGACTCGACCGGAGCGCCTGGAGGACGACAGACAGATAGTGTGACTGGCAATGATAATCTGTCCTAATAATAATATTAATGATTAGAAGAAGAATCTGACAGCATTAGTTTTCTTGTGCAGCATTCAAACACCTTTCACTTCATTTAAACTGGAAAATGTTTTTTTTTGTTGTTTAGCAATAAGCAATAAGCAAGAAACTGCTAAAACATATTAAGAAAATTAGAAAAAAAAAACATTTTTATAATTTTAATTTTAATTGAGAAAATGTCAAGAAAACTATATTTATGATTAATATATTCATATATATATATATTTTTATTTTTAAAACTTTCAGGTAATTTCATTGTTCCTTTGTTTTGTTTTGTTTTTTGTTTTTTTTTTTAACTTTTTGCTAATTTTCTAACTTTTTAATCATTTTTATTTTCCCAACTTTTTGTGTCATTTCTTAAGTTGCTCGTTACCTTCTCTCTGTGTTTACAGAAGAAATCTAATTTGATCAGGGCTCAAAGGGTTAAGGAAAAAGGTTGGGATCCACTGCTCTAATTCTTGTTTCTCTCTTTTCTCTCCTCCACTGAAAAACAAAGAAGAAAGAGGAAACTGTGTGGTGTAACTGACCAGAACGAGAGGGTGTAGTCTCCAACAAACGTCTCACTCTCCCGGACCAGGAAGGTGCCATCTTTAGCCCCGCCCTCGCAGTACTCCTGCAGGAGCTTCTCAGCCACCTGTCGACCGTCACGCCCTCCGCCCAGCTTCCCGTGAAACCAGCGCTCAGCACAGTGCTGATCGTTGTTGTTACACTCCTGGGCGATTACAGGAAAGACAAGGAAAAAATAAAAACTCAGCATCATCTTTACCTGATAATACTTCCCGTTTTATTTTTAATCATCTCCCTACATCTTTTCCTTCATCTTCCTCCTCTTCATCAGCTGTCTGGTAGTGAGACGTCTCCTCTGAGTAGTAAATCTTGTTACTGGTCAGGACAAAATAATGTGGAGTCCACGTCTGTAAATCACACAAAAGACACATTTTAGTAACGCGCTACACTGCCTGTGTGTTTGATGCCTCAGCGTTTGGACACACTCACGTGGTCGATGGGGTCCTCCAGGTAAAGGATGCCGTTCTTCAGAGAGTTGCTGATGTCGTTTTCGGAGTAGCTGGCTGATGTCACCTCCTCATAAAGCGTGCCCTCCACCAGTTTCTTGTGCTGTAACACAGTGATGAAAGAAACAAACTGTTCAATACGGGAGCATTTTACTGCATGCATGCAACTATTAAGCCCTAAACTAAAAAGACTCTTATTCATTCTTTATACCGTGTGCTTCCTTTGTTTGTGTCCTGCAAAGAGAAACAGGTTGGAGAAAAGTTTACATCAATGTTCAGACAACCACAGAGACAGTATTGGTATATGTTTAACAGTAAAGTAAATGATGCCCGACTGCATATGAACCCTTTGAAACCTGAACAAATTGGCTTAATTACTTTCAAAAACATTGGAGTAAGGCAATGAGCAATGGCAGAAGACCCACAAAATAGCGAAAAAAAAAGTGAAAAGTACAAGAAAAAAACCTGAAAAGTAGCAAAAAATAAGAAAGGGAACAGAAAGAAAAAAAATGGGACTAAAAAAAGGAAAATCACTTGTAAAAAGTGCTTTAATCATCAATCACAATAAATTTAGAACATAACTTTAAATGTGTAATTTTGATCATTATAAGTTTTTAGCTAACTTTTTATTTCTTTTTTCCATTGTTTTTTGAAAACTAATTTTCAAAGTCTACTCATGCAAATTGTGGAACATTTTGTACATTTTTTCTCATTGCATTTTCCCATGTTTTTAAAAAAAATTGTACCAATTTGCTCATGGAAAAGTCTTTTGGAAAGTGACGTCACTCCAGGTTTCAAAAGGTTATTTATTCATTTATTTATTATTTATTCATTCATTTATGTCATGTTATGTTATTCATGTAATTTCTATGACTTGTGAGATGGTGCTGTGATATTTACTTTGGCAGTTAACGCTGTAATTTGTGGCTGATCTCAGTTGTTCATAAGATTTAGTTTGTGAATTTCTGTCTTGTTAACTCTTCTTCTGACACCAAGCCTCCACTGCACACTTCTATATATCTGACTGTTGTTGTCTTGAGATATATTACCTCTAAAAGTGCTGTTAACTCATTGCATAAAAGGTGCCAAACTTGGTGACATCATCCAACAGATCCTGCTGTGCAAACACCCGTATGTCCTCAATGTTGTAGTTCACACAAATGACCCACCAAGCAGCAGTCTAGTGTCTGTCCGTGTTTTAAAATAGGATTTTAACCGTCTTTTTAACAATATCAAAAAAAAATCATGGATCTATTATAAATTAATAATAAATAAAAAATGCATAAAGTCCATCTTTATTTCCTGCCCCCTCCCCTCGCTGAGCCCGCGCCATCGAACGTTGCACTCGGCTGCTGTCTCTCTGCAAACCTGCTCTGCATTCTTTTAAGCTGAGAAAAGGCTTGGGCTTGATGCATTTAAATCTAAGAAGCTTATTACAGGGGCATTTCTAGGATATGAGAACATCGGGGGCTTAGCCCAGAACTCTATAGAGGGGTCCTACCCTAGGAATTTTTTTAATGAACAAATTCTATTTTAATGCTTTTTATATGCACTCTGGCATCATATTTACTGTTAAAAACCGTTTTGTTTTTTTCAGATAAATTATGACTTGTAATGTTAAAAATATTGCAACTGCTACCCTTAAAATGATTTTGAAGTGCTTGTTCTTAAGTGTTTATTTTGAGCTACGTAATAATATTCCTCTACATCTCACTGGAAAATATTATTCTTTTTACTCTATCGTTGCATTCAAAATTTAATACAGAGTATACTGAACTCATCAAAAACAATGTATAATCATAGATTAAAATAGCCGGCAGTATATAACGCATTTAAAAGAAGCTCCACCTTTACGAGCTGCAACACTGAAGTGAGTACCGCTCTCTAAGCACGCGATCACAAAATGCACTGCTTCAATGAGAGCTGAATGACACTTGTGTTTTTGAGGGCTGCATTAGACGGCTGTAACTCATGCAAGAAATTACACACTATTAAATTCCTAAAACATTCAGGGCTGAAGCCTCAGATGACCAGGCCTAACGACTGGCTTGTTACAAAAAATAAAATGGACCACATAAGTGTTTTAATATCTCAGTCTGAGCCTGGTATCCTTGTTTTTACTGAATTGTGGTTAAATAAAAGTATCAGTTAAATGTTTTAAATGTCTTTGCTCATGGTCAGCATAATTGAAAATGAGGGTCTCTCTCAGTTGATTCCCCAAGTCCTAAATAAATGCTTGAATGAATGACTGAGTATGTATGAAGTATTCCTGCTTTCCCTTTTAATTATTTTAATTATTTTTTATTTATAAATGTATTTAAACCTTTTTGCATGGACACTTTTACTTTTAATCCTTCATTCATTTCCCCCCAAATCACTTAAACACTATTTTATCTCATAGTTTTATTATTCAACATTGTTTATTTAACAGTACATCAATTTTACTACTGCAAAAGTTCTTCTTTATGCCTTTTTTGGTGTCATGTCTCCAGTCTTGACCATGTGCTCGAGTCTTTGCACACGACACAAAACCTGCACTTTTTTAGTGTGGAGGGGCTTTACCTGTGCGAATAGGTGACTTACGACCAAGAATATATTGTATAAGGATATATTGTCCAAAATGAGCAACTCAAAGTGGGCCTGCAAGTTGCAAGTCTTTCTAACTGTCCCCTGACATGTGCCTCCCCTCTAAATTTGTCATCTCAAGGATGTCCCTCTTAATGTCTTGGACATGAAGCATTAAGTCTACCCTGAAGCAAAAAAAAGAAGAGAAAAGAAAAAAGATGTCAATCATTTATGTAGAGACATTAAACACTGATATGGGTCAATTTGACCCCTTGCATAGAAGGAGGGTTGTGGTGGTGACCCACAGATGTGACCTCCCTAAATCTCATGCTCTAGCCCTGACGTTCCCGTCAGTGGTGCTGGCTGTGGTCAAAAGTGCAAACAGGCCTGAAACCTTCAGCCACAGAGGTCGGCGTGTGATTGACAGGGTACCTTGATGAGGATCTTCCTGCGGAGCTGGTACGGTGAGGGGAGCTCCTCTGCGTTGTTATCGATTGGCTTGGTGAGCAGCAGATCTCCAAACACCTTCTTAAAGTGAGTGGCCATGTTTCTCTGTTGGACTACACTGCAGTGGTCCTCGATGGACAAGATCACAGGATACCTGCACAGACACAACAGCAGGAGATGAATCTATGAAGGACTAAAGAAATCTGCTTTTCTGTCTGAAAGAAATCTGCGAGTTTTTCCAAATCCACCGATGGAGAAGTTGTTTTTTCTCCTTGGTGTTATTGATGACATTTCTGAAAAACATCCATGTAACATGTCAAATTACTGCTTTCTGCAAATGCTTTAGCCTTGTTGTAGTCTGTAGCTCCTGGTATTTAGGGGCCACGTTCAAGTATGTGCGCTCGTACAAGATCAACAAGAGCTTACATGCTACCTGGAGGCCTCCCTCACACACAGTAGTTTTAAATCTAACAAGGTCTTGTTGCTTGCTGCTAAAGCCACAAGTCTCTCTTTCTCTCTGTGGGGAGGCTTCCAGGTAGCATGTTAACACTGGCGTGCAGATACCGGAAGCCATCGACTGGTCTCATGCAAGTCAACATATACGTGAATGCGACACCCATACTTGGCTCGTCAGGGCTTCAGGACACAGCAGTATGGAGACATTTTGTGGTTTTATAATGTATTTTTTAAACGTTTGAATCCTGGTCATCATTTGCAATATGTGTTTGGAAGCTGAGTGCAAGATCTTACCTAACCCTAACCCTAACCCTGTAAACTTCCAGCTGTGTTTTGTGGACCAAAAAAATCACCCAACTTTCCATTGGCATGAGGTTGAGTAGACATTGACTGAATTTTTATTTCTGGATGAACTGTTCTTTTAAGAAAGCATCAGCATCATCACAAACCCAGTTAACACTTATCACTACCCTCTCAAAACATTAAAAAATAAATAAATCTGAACAGATTTCAATTTTCCACCAGCAGGCTGATGCTGAAATGAACGCCCTCGTAATCCACTCACTCTGAAGTGACGAAGGCGTGTTCTTTGATGGTGTGCAGCACATCCAGGAATTTGATCTTAGAGGTCAATGTGTGGCCATGGTAGATGATTGGCAGGTCGTCAGGTCCATCCCAGCAGTCCACTAACAAAAAAAACAGAGAACACAGATTTGTTAAAAGCCCAGTGGATCTCTGCTTGAGGCAAATATTTTCATTTCCATTTTCTTTTTGAGTCCAAATTCAAATTTAGAGAATCTTACGTTCGATGCAGCGGCAGCCCATCCTGAGGCAGCGAGCGTAGGCTTCTAGAGACGATTCACTGGAAAACTGGTCACCTGTCAGGTAGCTGAGAACAAGAACATGGAAACAAGTTCACAAGAGCAGAGGTGTTAAAAAAAAAAAGAATAATACGATTAAAGGACTTTTGATATTTACTGAGAGGTAGATTTTAATGTAAATTCATTTCAGTGCATTCAATTCAGTGCATTACTGATAGTTTTCACTGTCAATAAATACTGTAGCTCAGTTATTTCATCTTTAATAAGTATATACAAAAACTGCTAAAGGAAAAGTGAAACATGCATTTATCATGATATAAAATCAAGAGAAGCAACAAAATTATGTTTGAAAAGCTAGAATCAGACATTATTTGTCTTTTTTTCAGGTTGGACAGGAGGTTAGTCTTCTTCTGGAGTGTCAATGCCCACAAAAACATATGGGTACATGTGAATGAGTTGCAGCTATGTATATATGATTTATTATTGTTGCACAAAACTATATAAAAATTTGATCACAAAAAAAAGAAATGAGATGTTCTGTTATAGTTTTGCTGTTGTTATATGTGGGCCCCTTTTACTTCAATTCTTCTCCTTTTTGGACTCCTCATCCACCATTGAGCCATGTGAGAAAAGCAGTTCCCTTCATGAAATCAGTGCAACATGGGGCAAGTCATTGATAGACAAATGGTCATTTGGGGGTCTAAGTATTCCTTTAAATACAACAATGTCTTCTCATACAGTATGGGGATTCCTGAGACAAACAGATGAACATTTAGGGACATCTGAGACACAAATGTTGAGACGTACGTGTTGTGTGAGGACGAGATCCAGTACTGAGACAGCGGCCTTTTCATGTCATCAGCAACAACAGGTGAGAGTCGAGGGTCACACACAGAGTTTTCTTTCGAAAACAGGAATGTGAGGAACTAGGAACATAAAGTTACATCATCAGACCGTGCGGGCAGAAAAAAAATATCTAATTTATTTTGCTTTTGTGCACATTTGTGTGTTACTAATGTTTCACCTCATCAAGCTGTAGCATGGGCTCAGGCTGCGGTGCGCCCCTCATGTACCCCGTGAGGAACTCTCTGACACGACTCAGATCTGACGCCCAGGACTCCTGAGACGGATAAAGAAGTGAGCACAAAGCAGTTTTTTGAGAGAGCATTTTCTGTGTGTGGCGCTGACTGTGCTCAGTACCTTCTGGTCCATCTGTAAAAACTTCTGGAAGTCGTAGAGGGAGATCTGACAAAGCTCCGGTCTGTCAACATTCCTACAAGCACAACGGTTTTCAAGATGTCAGACAGCAGAGAGGGGGAAAGTTAAAGAAAAGTTCAGCTGAATGAAACAATAGATGTCATACATTAACACACAAATATCTGTCTGGCAGCTAAACTTACTGCTCCACCTATACCAAATGTAATTATGCCACTTTTAAAGTTAATGCTCCATATCATTACGAAAATGCTCACAATGAGCCAACACAAAAAAAGAGAGAAAAACATTCAAACAGCAGAAACACATGGAAATGTTTCACATTACTGAAAGCCAAACCTCCCGTAAGGTCCTGATAAGTTAGGTGTGTTTTAAAGAGAAAATGGACAGGTCAACAGTGAGAGACGTGAAGTGGAGGGAGTGGACACAGAGGAAGAGGAGGTGGTGGGTGTGAAGGGACTCACCGCAGAGGGAAGGAGAGCTCCAGCTGCTCAATAATCTGGGGACAGAAGGGGAGGGGCCAGGTGACAGACAGGCGGGAGGGAGCCAGGTGAAGCATAAACAGCAAAGTGAGCGTGGTGTGAGTGCAGAAGTACTCAAATACAGTACTGGAGTGTGAACGCATGTAAATTAGCTTCACTTTTCTATTTTTACTCCATCTCTGCTGTAATTGTACTGTTCTTTACAACAACTATTGGACATCTGTCCATCCTGGAAGAAGGAGTCCTCCTCAGGAGCTCTTCCTTCACTGTCTGCTCTGGTTTGTACATGATTTTAAATCATCATTTCATCTTTGCACCTCTTGTCTGCACTTTTGCTATTTTTAATGGTGATTTTTTATTTTAAATCATTTAGTTATTGATTTTTATTCCTTTATTGTAAATGTGTATCTTTTACTATGTTTTTATATTTCATTGCTCTGTGAAGCACTTTGAATTGCCCTGTTGTAAGAACTGTCTGTCTGTCCTATATAAATAAAGCTGCTTCGCCTTCTAATGTTTTTTTCCCTGTTAAAGGTTTTTTGATGGGAGTTTATCCTTAGTTGCTGTGAGGGTCCATGGACAGATGGATGTCGTGCGCTGTAAAGCCCTCTGAGGCAAATGTGATTTGTGATAATAGGTGTTAAAAATAATTTCTAAAAAATTGAATTTTTTTCTATCTCTGGCTGACGTTAGTGGCTGGGCTGCAGGTTCAGACTGTACAAAAATTATGAGACAGGATGGTAAAATACTGCTGATGTATCCAGTATTTCCAAACTAAATTTGGGTAAACAGCACGCTGTTGTAGTCTGATGCCACAATAGAATATAGAGGTTTAGAGAATTTTTAGATTTGATAGATCTTAGTATCTAACCCCCTAACTATTTTATTAAATTGCCCATTTTTGGGTTTTTGCAAATTTTCCTTTTTTTTTTACTGCAAATCATACATACTTAAAAACTTAACCTTCTAGCTGACTATTTGTGTATCTATGACAAACCCACTGTTACACTGAATACCGGAAGGAAATTGTTTTTCTTGCATGCATCCATGGTGAAAGAAGAATCCATAAATGGAAAAAAAATCTTGATGAAATGAAGTCATGGGTGTCCACTTTAAACTTTGTGTCAGAGTGTGTAAACAGATGTTTTAATATAGTTTAAAGTGGACCCCCATGACTTCATTTGTGTACTTGTTATAGAATAGGCATTTGTGGGGTGAAGTATGCCTTTAAAGTCCAACTTAACCATGCCCCATTGAGATTTTCAGATCTTGTTTTCCATTCGTTTCTTTCCAAAATAATAATATCAACAAACTCTTGAAACTTGCTTGAGTTGCATAAATCATACATCAAGTCGGCAGTTACATCAAGTTACATCATAGCTGCTCGGTAATGTAGTTTAACTGCAAATTGAGTTTCACTGTCCAGTCTGCTCTGTTTTACTCTGCAAAGAAAATGCAACTTAGACATAAATGAATGCAGCCTCGAAGCCTGTGAGAGGTCAAACAATTTTATCTATTTCCAAGAGTCTCCTATTTGATTTTGATGTTCTGTGGGACAAAAATAGAGAGCAAAGACTGACTAGAACAGAAAATGCATTTGAATTTTTAAAAAATTACAAAGCATGTATTTAAATGTGGTCAGCAAAATATAACTTGCAGCAACACTTTTATGTGGTTCTTTAACTCTGGCTTAGACATCAAGTTAAGCATTTTTCAGTGGGATACTTGTAATGGAGAATTCTTCTGTTGTGAGACAGCTGCTTTTAAATAAGTAAAGGATTTGAGTACTTCTTCCACGACTCTGTGAGTGTGTACGATTGTGTGCAAAACCCAAAACTGACACTCACGCTCTTCTGTGCATCAAACATCAGCGTTCTGTAGAGCTGTGAGAAGTTGGGGTAGGACACGTCGTTCCTGGCCTCCACCTCCTGTGTGAGCAGAGAGAGTTAGAGTTAGTGTGACTTGAGACAGAGCTGTGGTCCCAACATCCAGGAAAGGACATTCAAAGAAGCACAGGAGTTGCAGGTGAAAGGCATTTACATAAATTGACCAGACTTATCAGATATGCAGCTCTGACCTGCAGCTTGTCTTTGAGAAAGCGCATGTTGGGAACTCTGTAGTTGATCTGAGGCAGGAGAGCTTTCACATCCTTCACTGTGATGCTGGAGAGGAGACAAGAGAGGAAAGACACATTAGAATATTAAAGGACCAGGAGATGGCGCCGTTTGGTTTAGACATTACCATCAGGATTCTACAACCCATTTTTATAGCCTTGCTTTTATGTGACGTTGTCTTTTCATTTCTTTTTTATATTTCCTTTTGTTTATTTTCACTTGTTTTATTTGTTTTATTCATGTTTTATTTATTTTATTTGTGGTTTTATTGCTTTTGGTCTATTTGTATTATTTACCTTAATTTCGTCTCGCTTGTGCTCACTGTTGGGCTTTGTGTTGTTTTATTGCCTATATTTCCCATTTCTGCTTTTGTTTTGTCTGTCAAAGCATTTTGCAAACTGGTTCTAAAATGTGCTATATGAAAAAAGTTAACATTATTATTGTTATTATTATTATTATTATTATTTAAGACGTTTCAATCCTGCTTGGATCTTCATCAGGCCAAATATTTGACCTGATAAAGATCCAAGCAGGATCAAAATGTCTTAAATAAACTTGTGTGGCATGGTGTAAGTGTGCAGGCGCTACCTTTCTCCTCTTAAAAGTCACACTTGTTTTGCCTCTTTTGGTTCTGCGATGCCTGCATGCTATTTAAATCACACATCTGTGTAAAAAGCAAAGGACGCATAAAGAAGGGACAAAGTATGGCGCGATCTCAGTGTTGCGAGGTAGGGATACTTTCTCCCCCCGTCACAATTGACCACAAGAAAGCATTAATCTTAATCTCCCAATAACTGTTTTTCACTAAATATCGGCTAATTGATCTTGGCATCCCTACTTAAAATGCTTAAAAAAATGGAAATTTAACATAACAATTCCACAACAGCTGGGTAAACGCTCTCTATGATGATGATGAAAAGCTCCAGCTAATAAACAGACCTTGTGGTTAGACTGTTTTCATCAATAAAAGAGTACATTTGCACACAAGTTGTTGCAGCTGCTTCTGTGGAGTGGCTGATTTCTTTACCTGAACACCTTTTTTTCTAGGACAAACAACAGATGGATTATCACTTTCACTGATTAGCAAAACACATGCAATCATCAGCCATCAGAAGCAGAATGAGGAAGGACGCGAGACGAGCAGATAGAAACCGAAAAATAATCCAGGTCAACGCACTCAAGAGGATCCTTTGGGGTCAATGACCGCCGTCACTGCCAGGTCTGATTCATCTCTCCACCCGCTTCCCTCTGTCTGGCTACTGTTACTGTTACTATTTTCACAGGAGACAGGAAGTTGCCCTCTCCCAGCCCATCGCATCACGTCCTGCTTCCTTATCAGGCGATGGCAGGCTGTTTGTCCTGGAGCAGCTTCCACCCAAACAGAAGCCTGTACTTATTACTGCGAGTACGTGAGAGAAACAAACACAGAAAGAGTATGTATGTGTGTGTGTGTGTGTCTGTGTGTGATGTGTGGAGCCTCGGGGTGTGGATGTGTGTGGAGGTTAAGGTCAGGGCGCACCCCTGACGGCAGTGTAACGCGCTCTTTGATGACATCTGGATCTGGTTTCACCTCCACGTTCCACCTGCTGCGACAGACCGGCCAATAAGCATCCATCACAGGCCGTTGTGAAAGCTCTGATTGGGTGTTGACATGTTTGCGGAGAGTAACCCACCTGCCCTCGTGGTTCCTGTCCATGGCTTCAAACTGTTTCCTCAGCCACCTACAGAGGGAGGGATGGGGAGAGAAAACATGAGCGTTAAAGAGCCATTATTAATGGAACCAAACTGTCCGACTGAGATTAAATATGGAAGTCACCATATTTCCTTAGGAAAATGCATCTGATCACTGACAACTGAAATGCACTTAACTGCTGGAAAATTTGAATACATTTTTGCTGAGAAATCAGAATACATATCCCCAGGGTTTGTTCTTGGTTTGTATACTTATTACTAGGGCTGTCAAATGATTAAGTTTTAAAATTGTGATTAATTGCAGAATTTCAACGGTTCTACGGTTAATTTCGTATGTTTTCAATTCCATTATTTTGCATTAGAAAACAGTTTTGAAATCCATATTGACAAGGTGAAGCAATTTTTAATAAACTGTCTTGATTAGGAATTAAATGACAGCAAAAAATATCATAGAACTAGCATAAAGTGGGCAGGTCTGTAGAGGGGAGACTCAGTGGTACCCAGAAAATCCATTTTCATTCAGATATCTTGAGATCAGAGGTCAAGGAACCCCTGTGAAATGGCCATACTGTTTTTCCATTGTTAAAATTTAGCCGAATTTTTAAAGAGTCTTTCCTAGCATGACTTGGTTGGTACCACTGTCTTCCTCGGGTCTTTTAGATTTCGTTGATAGCAGTATCATGCTTTAAAACTCAGCCTCTTAAAAACTTGAATGTTGTGGAATTAATCGC
This sequence comes from Plectropomus leopardus, assembly GCF_008729295.1. Taxonomy (NCBI): domain Eukaryota; kingdom Metazoa; phylum Chordata; class Actinopteri; order Perciformes; family Serranidae; genus Plectropomus; species Plectropomus leopardus. The sequence goes on from NC_056465.1 coordinate 6,116,033, forward strand.
ATCACTGATTTAAATTTTTCAATTCGGCATGACTAGATCTATAAAATGAACTGTATTGTAGGTGGATACAGAGTCTCTGTTTGTCAGACTCAGTGAAAACTGATGAATCTACAGTTTACACAACTGTCATAAACACACTAAATTAGCTATTTCATTTCCTCTGACCATCTCCAAACATATACCACTCGCATTATGTCGACAGCCACCCTCTGTTCTCCCGCTCGCACCACAGAAGCCAAAACTGCCTCCGCACATTCATCTGGAGTAAATATTTTCATCCTAAAACAAATATTTGTCTTTTCCTGCGACCAGCACCTCCCTTTGCCGTCCAGGTCTCTACTTCTTTTCATGCAATTAGATATCACTCAATCACACATACAGAGGGTGGAGGGACGTTTTAATTATTTATACACACAAATAAATAGCTCAGTGATACTTAAAAGAACTGCTTTTATCAAAGTTGTTGTCAATTCATTTTCTGTCAGTCAACTACTCAAATATTAGATTAGTTTCAGTACAGGGAGCAAGATGCAGACTGAGATCACTCTTTCAAGCCTGCCAGAGGTGAATGTTTGATAATCAACAGACTTAATATTCAGTGGAGTATTCCTTTAAGGTATGACTACATAAACACCGACACACACCTGTCTATCTGCTGTGGTGCAGGTGCTCTCTGAGTGTCAATCATCAGCCAGTTAAGACCAGTGATCCACATGTTGACCTCCTCCTCGCTGAAGGCTACAAAGACACAAAGAAAGACGATACAAGAAAGACAGAAAAGTATTTTGCAACTTGTACTCATTCAAATGTCAGATTTCAAGTTTAGGGAATGAGGGGCTGAAATAAATGTTTATTTAAAAGCCTATTTTAATGCTTATTCAAACTTATCGAAAGTTGGGTCTTTTTTTGTAGAATTTTTCCATTACTTTTTTTTGAGTTATGATGAGTCATCAAAGTAAAACATGAAATCTGGAAACATTAAAACATCATGACAACAAAGTCAGACGGTCAGACAGGTCAGAAATAAGACAAACTGTTTGTTTTTTTTCAGATGATCTGAACCATGTTATTTGAATGATGAAAATAATCTGCGGAATGTAGAGTAATTTGAACCAAAGCGCCAGACTGCAATATGTGACAGGTGTTAACAAGATCAGTATTGTAAAACTCCAGATTAGTCTTAGTCTCCAGACCACTTTTTGAAGGTCTCAGCCTCGTTTCGGACTTTAATGCATATAAACTCATTCCTGTCTCTATCTCAGACCAAGAGGACTAAATATTTTATTTCAATGACGGTGCAGGAATATTTCTAACTTTGAAGAAATGAAGATTGTTCAGCTGATTTCAGCTGTTTGCTAAAAGAAAACAAAAGAAAATTCCCTCACAAAAAATTCACTCCTGCAATGACCTTTGATAGTTCTATCAAGTCATTTCTCAGGGTACACATACATACACATATACACACACATATAAACAGTACAGCTATGAAACTGGTGAAAGAAGAGGATTTTTTTTCTGTGGGTGTTTTTATGGGAATGTAAAACTCTCGGATAGGACTGCCTCTAGAAAGTCGGAGATTCGAATTATTAGGCCTCACGCAAGAAATTATATACAAATAAATTTTTTCTTATTTTTGCTCGTATCCAGGAAGTGTTCTTACTTTGTTGGTGCTCATTGTAATTTAAAAGATGCTTCAAATTACATAAAACTCTGTGTTTAATGGAAATATATTATGAGAGTGATAAGAGGACAAAATGTCAACAGATTTAAAATCACCACATTAGCAGATAAGGTACTAAATCAACAGTACTCTCTCTCTCTCTCTCTCTCTCTCACACACACACACACACACACACTAACCAGCGACACTGAGAGTCCGCAGGCGAAACTCCAGGCCGTAGAGCACGATGAAGCAGTGGGCGGAGTCCAGTTTCCGGGCCTCCTCCGGGTAGCGCTCAAAATCACGGGAGCCCTTCCCCAACCGCAGCTCCCGGATCTCTCGTATGTCGACTGGAGGAGGAAGGAAGGAAGGAAGGATAGTATTGCATGAACACAAATATGCACAACCATAAATCACAGTTTGGCACGTTGTTCATTTCCCTGCCAAATGCACAGAATTCTGCTGCCCGAGAACTCAACAAATGTACTGTTGTGTGTGTGTGTGTGTGTGTGTGTGTGTGTGTGTGTGTGTGTGTGTGTCCACCACAGAGCCAAAAACAGACACACAAACATTTCAGCTGTCGGTGGCAGGATGCTCCGAAAGTCTGCAGAGGTTTTTTAGCGACAGGAGCCAAACAAAAAGCCACTTTTTGTAACTTTCCCTTCACATACATTAAATCCCTGAAAGTAACAGCTCAGACGTCTCTTGAACTCAGAGGATGGAGACTTTAAATTTGGGGGGGGGCTGTGAATAGACTGTATACATTATAAGATGACTGACACATTTTTATTTATTCATTTAAAGTTTGAGTGATTGACTGGGTTTGTCATTTGTTTACCATCATCACCTTCACTAACACATGGCACCAGTTTTTAATTCAGCTGTAGTTGTGCCTGAAGCTCTGCAGTCACGTCTGCTAATTCTGCATTTGTAATATATTTGCAAATTTTGTCAAACTAAATTTAAAATGGATCTGAGAGATACAATAATTGTTTGTGTGACAGAACTCTACATGCAAACCACATTTTCTTAAAGAATCAACCTCATAAAAAGAATTAAAAAACTGAAATTCTAATCAGCTCATCACTGTATACTAATGAATGTTTGTGTCAAATTTGAAGAAATACTTTCAACCTGTTCTTGAAATATGGCTTTCAAGAGAATGAGACGAATGCAAGGTCACCATAACCTTGACCTTTGACCACCAAAATCTACTTAGTTCATACTTGAGTCCACTCAAACATTTGTGCGAAATGTGAGGAAATTCCCTTAAGATGTTCTCGAGTTATCGCAATTAAAAGAATGAGACTAATGCAAGGCCAGTGTGACCTTGACCTTTGACCACCAAATTCTAATCAGCTCATTGCTGAGTTCAAGTGAATGTTTGTGTCAAATCTGAAGGAATTCTCTCAAGGTTTTCTTGAGATATGGCATTCACAAGAATGCATAGTCACTCTGACTTTGACCTTTGACCACAAAAGATCAGCTCATCCGTGAGTCTACTCGCATGTTTGTGCCATATTTAAAGAAATTTCCTCAAGGTGTTATAGATATAGCGTTCACAAGACTGAGACTGACAAGGTCTCTGACCACCAAAGTTTAATCACTTTTTCCTTGAGTTCAAGTGAACATTTGTGCCAAATTTGGGAGGAAAAACAAAAATCCCCTCAAGGTTTTCTGAAGATATTGGGTTTACAAGACTGAGACAGACAGCGTCACAGCAGTAACCTTGATCTTTGACCAATAACCACCAAAATTGTATCAGTTTATCAATGTGCACAAGTAAATGTTTGTGTAAAATTTGAACAAATTCAACTCATGGTGTTCTTGAGATATTGAGTTTTTGAAATGATACAAGGCTGGTTGAAAGTGTATTACACACAACACGATTATGGAATAATGAAGGCATCTTCTAAGGGAGTTTCTAAGGGGTTTGTCTGATTAGGTTTTTTATTTGCAGAATTACAGCAGAAATCCAGATTTTCTTTTGGTAATTAGCCTCTTACTGTAAAAAACATTTAAAGGTCATGATTTGCGTTTGTGGCTGAGTCTGTCCACTTATTTCTACATTTAATGAGCATACATAACTGAGAACTAAGGGTTAACAGAGTGGCCGAGTGAGGCAAGAGACCACAGAGTCTGATGTAAACTCTGGACTCCAGTTTGACACTTGCAGCAGTTGACACACCCACTAAGAAAACCCCAGCTTATTGACATAGCAGATGTCTTGTGCAAACACACATAAACGTACACTCATAGATGCTCTGGCACTGACACACCAAACACAGGCCTACTATAGCACACACGCACGCACACGTTCACACGTGCACGCGCGCACACACACACACACACACATACAATGGAACTGAATATCACTCTTGTAAGCCTGGATGCTATTTTCCTTCAGCAAAATAAAAAAAGGGTAAAGAAGAGAGGACAGAGACTTTTGATATCAAAACTTCCCACTTGGACAAAGTGATCTACTCAACAGGTTGACAACAGGGGACACAGAGGACACGATAATCAAAGTCTGTTGCTGGTCTTTATCGGGCCAAAGCGAGCAGTCCTCAGCATGTCGTATATAATCCTGAATCAAACGGCCAAGAGGAGAAAATCTGGTTCCTATCTGAGCCTCCTGCATGTGGAGATGACAGGGAGCACGTTTGGCATGAGATTAAGAGAGAAGTCCTTTATCTTCAGATGGAAATGTGTCCATAATTCATCGGGAGGGGGGATTCAGAGCTGAGTGCAGCAAAGAACACGTAACTGAATCGAAGTTCTTACCCACAGATGACCTGCTTTTTTAAAGATTTTAAAGGAAAATTCTGCAACAAACCCAAAATATTCCAATACAATAATGCTGCGTTCATGTAATGTCAGTTTTCTGACTTTGTTGTGTTCACGTACTTTGAGGTCGTAAAGCGGTAACAATGAGGAAGCTACAAAGAAGATGGGTTGCATTTCAATGCTAAGAGCGCTTAAACAACAGGTTGATGGCTGTTTCCAGTTTATTTATGACAATGAAGAGCAAAGGAAACGGATAAGGTGAACCATGATTTCAAAGACTCGTATTTTAAACCACTAAAATATAGCTTGAAAACAGCTTTACCTGACTTGTCTTTAGGGTTTATGTTGAAAAACATAATGTTGTAAACATGGACAGCAGTTAACATTAATTCCATATTACACATGTGATCAAAAATTGATATTTAATACGCAAATTAATAATAAAGTTTCTTACCACTGACCAAAAATTGACTTTTGCCCCCATGTTTATGCATTTATGATGTCAAGTCAGCGACTCATGTTATAAAATCATCTCAGAGTTGCCGGGTTGACACGAGAGGCCATTCATTGGGAAAGTTGTTATTCCGATCATTCAACATCACATGAACGCAGCGTCACTGCCTGAAAAATTAAAAGATATTCTTATTGTCAACACTTCATGACTTAAAAAAAGCAGAACTAACAATGATTTACTACAAACAATTATTCTGTTTGTACCAAATCAAAAAACCATGAGACATGCATCAGTGAGCCTCACTGTTGCACTGTGTAACGTCTTCATTCATCACTATGAATACACACACTTATTTATTTTGAGTCAGTCCCGCACACACCGTCCTGCTGCCACAAATACACACTACAGCACCAAATACGGAATAATCTTCCACTGAAAATAGTCCTTAACAAGGCACTATTTCCTTTCGTTTGTTTGATAAAAAAAACTACAGTGAGAAGCTGTTTTAGAAGATTACGGAACCTTATTTTTAGAAGCAAAACTATAGATCACCATTTTTGAATGCATAACATGCAAGATTTTCCATAAAACACAATGTAGACTCATACCTCTTCCTAACACACAGCGAAGAATACTCTTGTGAAATAAACTACAAGTGACAACAACATTTAGGAAGCGCACAGAGCCCTAATCGAGCCTTAGGATGGATGAGGGCTTTAAAGCTTTGAGGTGCACGCAGCTTTACCAAACAATGTCAGGGGGAACAGTTTTCCAAGCAAACAACACATTATTAGCCTGTTCGCTGACGCACAGAGCATGTTAGGACATCTTTATAAGGAAGAACTAAAATAACTTGATTTTTGTTTGTTTCCAAACAAACTGCAAACAAAATGAATCCTTCTCAGGCATCACTTATGATCCACCGGGAGTGTGTGGCATGATTTCTCTGCAAAGACTCTGCCCTCTGCCTGATTTTTCTTATTTTCCCCTTATTTTGCTGTATCAGGTAGTTTTTGGCCTGAAACCTCTGGGCAGTGGTGTGCAGCCCCCAGCCAGCCAATAACAGCACAAAAGTGAGATCCGGACTTTCTAAAAAGGCAGCGATCAGGTAATAACAGCAAATAATCACCTGTGTTCATTTCACTTATGTGTAGTTGTTGCTGGTTCAGGGCTGAAAGCCATTGGCAGGAAGTCAGAGCACTGAGAAACGGGCTATGACATTGTTGGTTTTGGTCTTTGGATGCATAGATATAGAAACGTAGATACCTCATTGGCTGCAGCTCTAAGCTTGCTGCGATCCGTCTGTGTGGGCGCCATATTGGGGGAGTTAAGATCCACTAGTTAACTAGTTAAGATCTACTAGTTAACAGCATGAAATTTGTTTTGTTATAAACATCAGAAAGTGAACATGATAATGGTTACTTGTTTGAATTACATTCAGCTACTGGACGCAATCTAATCAGCTCCATGACAAAACAGTCATCTTGTGAATAGCCACAACACTGGGACATGCAGGCTCTGACTTATGAATAAGCAACATCCACTGACGCGGGGTAACAAAGTACATTTATGCAAGTCCAGTACTTTAGTACAAGTCTGAGGTACTGGCACTCTACTTGAGTACTTGCATTGTCTGCTACTCTAAATTTCATGCAACTTCATCTAACTTCATACTTCCACTACATTTCAGAGACATTACACACGTGTGTAATAATCTACACACATGATGTATCACATACATCAGAGGTCTAATGTGCAAACCTGGAACACAGTATCTATGTTTCTATGTCTGTACCAGCCTTATTCTTACTCTCTCTGACTCTTACTCATCAGAAAGACCCCTCTAGCTGACCATTTGACCAATGAGCATCTGGGAAAAAAGCGGCACAACACCTGTTCCAAACTCCATCCAACTTATTAACAATAACAACTGCAGATGTGGTGTCGGAAATAACACATATATCTCGAAAGCTGCTGTTTTCAATGGAACCTTACAGCTCAATGATTTTGGTAGTTTTAGACTATAGTTCTTTCATGGCTGTTTTCGTTGAGCTATTAGGTATTTGAGAGGTTGTGTTGAATTAAAGACTTTAAAGAAAATCATAAAAAAGTTTGAGTATTGGTACTGAAACTCAGGTATCACGTCTACACCAGTAATGTATCCAAGTAAAAAGTGCTTCACAGTCTAAGTCGAGTCATTTTTCTCCCAAACTGATATTAAAAATACCCCAGAACCTGCTATTTGTTTTTCTTTGGTCTTTCCCTTTATTACTTCCTGCCATTTAGTTTGGACATTGGACACACACCCAGCCCATCTTATTCCACAACACTCACCAATAGGTACACACACACACACACACACACACACACACACACACACACACAACGCATGATTCCTCCCACTGTGGCCTTTAATCCTGGTCCAGGCTGTAAACATGGCTGTGATAAAGCCACACACACACACACGCACACACACACACACACACACACACACACACTAAAGAAACGGTTTGATGTAAACTTTGATGAATGTAACAGGAGGAAGAGGTGAGGGGTGTCAACACACTGAGCCAACTGGAGACACATCAGAGAATCACACACTATGCACAGAATCCTAGAAAGAAAACATACTGTTATCACTCTGTTCTGTGACGGTAACTAAATTTTCTTTTCTCAGTCAGTTCTCAGTGCTTGGACTGAATGAAAGTTCCCTGAACACACCACGAGCTGTGTGCACTGCTGACCTGAAACCACCAGCCGAGGATAATTGCAGTGCATTTCCAGTGAAACAAACTGTTCCTGGTACAGCTGGTGACATCACTCCCTTCCAGATGGCAGAGGTCTACTTGGAGATTATAAATGGCAGCGAAGCAAATGATGGGAGAATGAAAAATAAGCTGCTGTGCAGGTCATAAAATGAATGGACAGAAGGAGATGCTGATCGAAAAGTAGTGAAATGAAGTTGCAGATAAATAGAAAGGGGTCAGCACAGAGGCGGATTAGCATCAACAAGAGTATCAACAACTAACTGATTCTACACTGGGATTGGGGCTGTCACTTTTTATTCAAAATTCAAATTTTTGTTTGAATATGAGAAGTTGGGCTGGGTATCATATAAATATTATGATACTAGTACCAATGTCAGAACCCTTAAAGTGATACCAATAGAGTACTTTGTCAATAGATATGACAACCATATTGCAAAAGGAGTGGCGTAAAGTATAGCCAAAACTTCAAATCTTTTTTCTCGTCACGTTGCACTGCTGAATCTGTCAAATACACCACGTTCGACTTCAGCACAACATAGTGTGTATGGGTTGTAGCTGCTGCTGCAAGAGTGTGAGCGCCGTGCCAGGGACAACTGTGAAAGTCCATCCAGACTAGGACCATTCACAGTGACAGGGCTAACTGTTGGCACCTTAAGGGTAATGATTACTAACCACAGTCAGTCAGTCAGTCAGTCAGTTTGACCACAGTTTTCAGTTTTCAGAATTATTTAATGGCTCGGTGTTGGAGGTTAGCCACTGCTGCTGTGTCAGATCATGCTAACAACACAGACTTTACTCCACACCACACAGCTAACAGGGAGGAGACGTCTTCGGACACTTGAGCAACAGGTTTGTCAGTTCAAAATTTGCAGCCTCTTTACACAACAGATGAAATCATGAACTTTTCCGTAAACTTCCTACATCAGAACTTGAGGTTTTGAATAAGGGACAGTCCTAACCGGATTAGTGTCAATTCAAGAAAGGCTGCATATTTGAGCAAAAGAAGATTGAATCCATGGGAAGTTTATGCATTTGAGTCTTTTAAGAAGTAGTTTACTGCTGGAGGGATGGCCTTTTAATACAACTAGACTATCTACGCAGTAGAAAGACAAAAACACCTTTTAAGTTAATGCTGCATGACCAGAGAAAACAGAGAAAAGGGACATTTTTGCTCAAGAGGTAGAAAACCTACAACTACCAGAATGCACTGTGCTGCACCAGACCAATAAAAGCTCCTGCTTCTCCTCTTTCCATATTTTTTGGACTCATTTTCACTGAGCAGGAAGCAGTATCAAGGCACTGGTTTAAAACAGTTCACGTACACATGCTACCCACATTGTTTTGATACAAAGCTGCCTTTTTTATGAACTGCAGTTGCTAAAAGTTGCAAACACTGATGCAGTCTTAATCACGCTTTAAATTATTCCATCTTGCAAACCACCACACTATCGCCTCATTAGTGGTCCATGTCTCTGCTTCCTGCAGAAGATGCTGGACCTTTTGTTTTCTTGCAACCAGCCAGTCTTTCAATCTGAGACAGGAAGCGGGACACTCCCTGATAACCCCACACTTCCTGTGCCTCAGGATTTAATACCTCCACTGTTTGCCAAGGCGCTCATCTCAAAGAAAAACAGCAAAGCTGAGGGAGAAACTTTATTTTAAAGAAAACAGTAGGAAAAAAAATAGGAGGCAACAAAAACAAAGGAAGGAAAAGCAGGAGAGAAGGGGGAGGTGAGAGGAGACAAAGTGAAGTACGAGTGAGATTTCTGAGAGCAAAAGAATCAAATGAATGACCTTAAAATCAGAATGAAAGTGAAGGAAAACAGAGAAAGTGAAATGGTCTTGAAAATGAGACGGGTGTTTAGGTGGAAGTGTGGGGGAAGGAAACTGGGAGAGGACAGCTGGAGGAGGAAAATAGAGAGGAGGAGGAGGAGGGAGGAAAAGTGGGTAGCTGAGAGATAGAGCTGTGGGAGATAAAGTGAAGGAGAGACCCACTGAGTTCCTGGAATGTACTGGAGGTTTGTCCAGAGGGAGGACGTTCGTAAAGGGCCGTTTGTGGGTTATGAAAATGTCTATGTGTGTGTGTGAAAGCAGTGTTTTCACCGTTTTGGGATGGTGGAGATTTGGTCTGATTGAGCAGTGCAGGTTTTCACTGTGATTTCATGCAAGCTCAAACATGTAGTTGGTGTCCCCTGGATTAGCGAAGGCGCCATTTATGTGGTTTATGATTATGGATAAATAATTGACAAGGCTCCCTGAACAGAAACAACACCTACATGTGTGCAGCTGCCATTAATCTCTGAGCTTTCAAAGAGTGACGGGGGGGATGGGGTTACAGGAGGTGGAAAAGAAAAGAAAACTGCAGTGGCCCTGAGAGCACAGCACACTGTAACACATATGCAAATAGATAAAACACCAGAAAAAGAAGAAAATATCTTCCTTAATCTGACATCATATTCAGAAACGCACTGGAAACGCAGTGAATATAAAAAGAGCATGCAGCAAATAGAAAAAACAAATACAGAAACATTACACAAATAAAAACATGCAGCAAAAACAGATATGCACTGCAAATACAGACATGCTTTTAAATGCAAAAACGCACTGCAAATACAAAAACGCTCTGCAACAGACATGTACTGCAATAAAAAAGGCATGCAGATTTCCGCAAATACGGAAACATGTCGCAAATAAAAACATATGCTGTAAAAAACTAGTAAGCGCTGCAAATACAAAAATGCTTTTTAAATACAAAAACGCACTGCAAATACAAAAGAATGCTCCAGGTATGTACACTGCAAATACAAAATTGCTCATAAATACAAAAAAAGGACTGCAACTACAAAATTGCACTGCAACAGAAATACACTGCAAATAAAGAAATATGCTGCAAATACTAAAGTGCTTTTAAAATACAAAAACACCCTGCAAATACACATCCATGCTGCACATATAAGAACATGCTGCAAAAATAAACATGCTGCAAACAGAAACGCACACTAACAATAAAAAAACACACTGCAAATACAAAAGCACCCTCCACATAAGTAAACATGATGCAAATTCAGGTTCATAGGGGGGAAAAAACATCCTCAAATACAAAAATGCACTGCATACTGCAAATGCTGCAAATACTAAAATGTGTAGAAAATACAAAAAAAACACACTTTGAATACAAAAGCGCACTGCACATTCAGGAACACCCTGCAAAATTATTAACATGCTTAAACTACAAAAACACGCTCCAAATAAGTACACACACTGCAAATACAGGTACATAATGCAAAAACTAAAACACGTCTCAAATACAAAAATATATTGCACTACAAAAAAGAAATGCAAATACTAAAACACTCTGAAAATAAAAAAAAACACGCTGCACATAAGAACACACAGCAAAATAAAGAAACATGCTGCAAATACAAAAACACTCTTAAAATACAGAAACGCTAAAAGTCACACAGAAGAACTGAAACTCAAATAGATTCTCAGATGACAGGAACTGAAAAACTCACCTGGACACATGAGTTGCTTCTACAATTTTTGACTACCTGGCAAGGTTAAAAAATTAAGTTTACTTTGGGCTAATAATTCTGATTAATTTATGGACTGCAGATATTTTTTGCATAGGTGCTTGATTTTCAACTGATTACTAGCATCCAGATTTTAATAAACAGATGAATTATGCACAGTTTATGACTTTGCATAAGGTAAGGGCTATGTCTGTATAACAGTATAGTTCAGCTTCTAACTGGCAACAACTCATGTGTTAGGGTGTGTTCATCAGTTTTTAGTGTCCCCTGGAAACTTCGTCTTTCAGCTCAGTTGTTTAGTGCAACTTGCAGCGTTTTCTGTATTTGTTTGTTTTCTCTGCAGATGTTGTCCAACTATAAAGGTGGTTTTGCTCTGTTTTCATCGCAAAAAGAATCACCTTTATCATGGCGATGATGGAAAAACAAACCTGACAGCAGTAAACATATTTCTATCTCACAGAGGAGTAGTCTTTTTCCTTTCTTTTTTTTTTTTACAGGCTGCTACTACAAAGTCTGAGAGTTAGAATAACACATGGCAGACAGAAGGAAACTCTATCATGCCAGTTGTGAATGCCATAAGTTTCCTCGGTGCTAACAGACACTGTAACAAATCCTCCCCCAGGCCACAAAATCCAGGGCGCAGACAATAGCCTCCACACCCAGACAGGCAGAGCGGTGCTCTGACAGGCCGATTCACAACAACCTGCCGCTTTAAGTTTACCACTGCCACTTGACTCCACTCCAGCAGGCTGCCACTGCCGCCTCAGCCCACCGGCAGTCAGTCAGTCAGGCGGCGTGTCAGGCAGACGGACAGGAAGCTCGGGGTTGGACTCAGGGTCCATGTGGCAGCAGCATGCTACTCTGTCTGCAGAGTTACTGGTAGGCCGACATGGAGGAAGCAGGGGTCACAGGGTCGTGATGCGTCTGTCCGCTGAGGCGGCCATGACAGCACCTCAGCAGCAAGCTGGGGTCAAGATGGAAGTGCGGGGGGGCAAAAACGCGTTCAATTGAGGACCCGGTTCTGCTTTTTTCAAAAGCTCGTTTGCTATCGAGTTCCGTGGGTTCTATAAGATAACATTACAGCTGAGTCGAGTCACATCATTTAAGTCCAATCACTGGTCTGCATACACTGAATGTCCGATAAAGTTTTTAAATACACTCGGATTGCCAGCCAAAAGGTATTAGACCGAGCCAAGAAGAACACAACCTCCTTGGCCAAGCACAACAACACTGTGCATCACATTAAACCTAAATGCATACCTTCTACTGTCTTCGCGTTTAAAAAAACTGTCAGCTGCTGCAGCACAGCCAACACCAGCACCATCTTCATCAGCATCCACTCACAGCAGCAGTGGGAAGCACACCCAAACTTTGTAGCAATTCCGGTCAGTTAAAAATTGTTATCCAATGTTGAAATCAGGGTTGAAATCGCCAGGATAAGAGATAGATGGCAAACTAAAAAGCTTAAAAAAAAAAATGACACCTGAGTTTTTATACCAGAAAATTCCCCTTTTTTAATACTAAAAGTTAACTCATGACATTGGAAATAGCATTTTGACAAAATAGTTTTAAATCAAGACTTTTCGACACTTAACAAGAGTACTGAGGTTTGAAATGCAGCCATGCACTTTTATGTTTTAGAGGGTCGGTTCACCAAAAGACTTTGTTTTTTTTTTCACAGACCCCAAATGCTGTCTAGCAATGAAGGCAACTTTTAATTTATGCGTTGATATTTTGAGACATAAACGTCTGAAATGTCCACCAAATCAGCTCTGGCTCCGGTTACATTCAGTATTCTTGGAACCTTGGCGCTATGTAGCAAACCAGCCTGTGTTTCCAACAGTTGAGCGCAGAACCCTTGTAATTACGAATGTGTTATCAACAGAGGGTGTTACACAATGCACAACAACAGTAAACACTGGAGGAAAAATCTTGGATTACATTGATTACCAACAAAGGTATGCTTTGCTGTTACAGATATTTGTTTTAACCCTCCAAAAAAGCATGAACCAGCTGTTACTGACACCACTGTAAGATCTTCTTTTTCCCCAACAGTTTCTCACAGGACTTCTACATCCTCTCTTTCCAACCTGTCAATTTTGACATGCTCACTGATGTCATCAAGTGTCAAAGTTCAGGTCAAGGAAAACCTATTATTTGCTGGTTCCAGCTGAGGACCAACTTTTCAGTTTCTGAACCAATTTATTTTTGGTCAGAATGCTAAGAACCATTCAAAATCAGGTGCAGGAACCGGAACAGAACTGGTTCCATGCTGAGGGAAAAGGCGCAAATGTGAAAAGTTTTGACAAAATCTATTCCCTAATGAATAAATAGTCCCGATTTAAGATTGAGGTCTGTGGATGTCTTAAAGACACCAGAACACTTTCTACAAAAAGATGATGCTATGAACTTTGAGGTTCCATTTTTAATCTAAAATAATACAAACCAAACTTCTATTCACTTCCATTAACCTGGGAAGCACTCAGTTTCAGGGAACAAAAACCTAAAATCTCAGCAGAGAGAGACAAAACCTGTATAGAAAGACACCTCTAGTTGGAAGTGCAAAAGCATGTCTTTTCGTAAATTAGGTTAACTGACACTTGGATTAAGTGGTTCTCAACCTGAGGTCACCAGATACTACTTTGTTTTTTCATGCTGAAATACTTGTAGTTCAGCATTCAAAAATTCCTTCAAATGAAACGAGAGAGAGGGAACGTCTCTCTTTGGTCACACCAGCCCTTGACTTTATTTTAAAGGGTCAAGAGCCAAAAGGTTGGGAACCACCGCTTTAAAAGCTGCACACGCAGAAGAAAAACTGTCCCTGGTGTTCTGTTCTGTACTTGTCAGCATGTTCTCTGATACTTCAGCTTCAGCTGACATTTCAGCATCTTCTGATACAGAATCTGTGAGCGGCACACAATGTAAATGATGTGAAGAAGGAAAACAAGTGTATGTGATGCATGTGACTGAGACATCACAGATGTCATGTACTGTAGTTGTCTTCTGTGTATGAACAGGACAGAATAGGTACCCAGAAGACCCATTATACTTTTATAACAACACTCACCTTCTCCTTCAATTTTGTCCGGGTTTCTGCTCCACACTATCTGCCGCATGTCCTGTCTTATCTGGAACGTTCTCCTCTCTGGCCTCTGGGACTTCTTCTGGTAGAAAACGGTCATAACGGTCCCCATCTCCAGGCTGTGGAGGATGCGGGGACCGGCCTCTGTCCAGTCCAGCATCCTGGAGGCTGTGACTAGACCAGCAGCCCCCGCGGCTCCACCGGCAGCGTCCTCAGCACAGCCATTGAGGCAGCCACTGAACCTGGCTGCACACATCTTCACTGCATAGCTACCAGGAAACCTTGCAGGATTACTGGTCTGTGCTGGATGCTTGTCCTTTAATCACTTATTGGATGCACCAGTTATCCAAAATCACTGGTGCCAAGAGGAAATCTTGTGAGGCTAAATTTTGCCAGCGGAGGTTTTAAGTGCCAGTGTGATTGAACCAACTTCACATTAGCTGAGAGCCACAGAGCTGCAACAGTGAAATGTCTGAGATGTGAATTACCCTCTGCTCCTCTGGAGGGGGAGTGTATCCCTGTGTTATCCTTTCCAGATGCTTCTGGCAGCACACCAGTGAAATCCTCTCGGAGTGAGCTCGCATCGCCGCTGTGCTCAGGTTTCCACCCTTTATGTGTCCTCCTGCTGGTCCTTCAGTCCACGACAGCAAAGGCAGCTCAGACCGGCTTTAAATCCGGCTCGGGGAGCCGCCGACACCGCCGAAGCGTCGCCGCCTGCTACTGCCGCTCGCTGATCCTGCTGCTGGGGCGGCAAATACGATATCTCCCACTCCTGCTTTGGGGGGAAATTAATTCAGTGCCAGCGACAAATACGCCGACTTATGTAATGACGAGTCGGGCTTGAGTGCAGCTGGTCGGCGGGGAGTTGGACGGGCATCTGCGGGCGCTGTGTGGCGGCTTCACGGACACGGAGAGACGCGCGGACGGCAGAGGACGGAGCGGCCGCGCTCCGATCCGCCGAACCATTCTGCTCCCCCCTCACACACTGCTCCTTCCCGGGCTCAGCACACCGAGGACATGATGCATTATCCTACGCAGGAGCAACCGTACAGAGGCGTGCGGGGTTGTGGCGGTACACGGTTTCTCCTCGCTGCTCTTCCACCAGGATCGCTCCCTCTCTGCCAACGCCAGAGGTCTTGAGAGGAAATTAGGGCTAGCAGACCGGAAAAGCTTGATCAGATTTTTTTCTCTCTCCGTGCTGTAGTATATCTGAGGGAGGATGAGGGGAGGGGAGAGGAGAGGAGGGAGAGTGGGAGCCGAGCGGAGCCGAGAACCAGAGAAGGAGAGGAGCCAGAGAGCAGAGCGACCTCCGCGGGTCTCCAGGAGATCTGCAGCTCCGGTGGAGGGAATGCCTGAAGCTCTGCAGGTCAAGAGGTCAAGTGGGGTTCAAAGGGCAAAGGTCACAACGTGGCAGACGGTCATCAGTTGCAACAACAAATGATTTACTCAACAGGCAAACTACAGTGATTGAGTTTGACAAGTTTTATCCCCTTATTTAGTATTTGTTTGTGCTCGTTTAACTTTAAAGAATATAAGAGGATACTTTTTTTATAATAATAATGATTTTTTAAAAAATAATAAAAATAGGAATAAAACAACAACATCAGTGATAATATAATAATGAAAATAAAAATTAATAAAACTCTGGTACACACACACACACAAAAATACATGTAACCTTTCAGGACTTAAGGCACTGTATACTGGTGATGAGTGTATCTTCCAGCATTTAATTAATATGAATTTCAACCATAGAATGTGAAGTGCAAATATTCAATTTCCTCAGAGTGGTGGGGCAACAGCTGTACTACACCCCAGCTAGGGGGCCAAAAAAATCCAGAGTGTTGAGTGTAGACCCTTTTTTCCTTTTTTTAAAAAAAAAAATATTATTATTGCTATTAGTAGTTGTAAAAGTAGTGGTTTGTTTGTTTTTTGACAAAATTTCCAAAGTCAATAACAAACTCTAACACTGAAATAATGATGATAATAATAACAACAATATTAACTGTGGAATTTAAAATTTAAACAAATGGAAAGGTCAATGACAGCTCAAAACCAGTGTCCTCAGAAATAGAAAGTTAAACTCAAACCTCTCCATAATCCCAGAATACACTTAGGCCTAATAAATACCATAAATACATCAATCTGTTGACAAATTTGTGAGTCTCTTCCAAATATAATGGATTATCCTTATCAATTTGTGTAGAAAAGTCTAGACTTCAGTAATCCCACACATTGTGGCATGATTATTTATATATTACGAATTCTTAAATTGTGGGATGCAGTGGCGCAATAAAACTAATCAGACTGTGCTTTAATACAATTTCACTGAAGTGGTGTTGTACTTTACTTGAATTTTTGCATTTTTGAACTATATGATACTTCTTCTCCAATACATTTCAAAGGGAGCTATTGTAGTGCCGAAGCCATTAGTTAAATAGTTGATGAGCAAACAAGTTAACTGATTGTTGTTTTAATCATTTATCAGGCAAAAAGTCCAGAGCTGATCACTTTTACACCATTGTAAATTTGATATGTATTGGGTTTTGTACTGTTGTTCAAATCAAGGAGGTAGTTTAGCTCTCTGTACTTCCAAAGGAAATCTTTCTTTGTCATTTTTAGAAATATTTTAGACTAAAACAATCCAATGATCAAAAATCCTAACTGATGAAGCAAAAGGTATCATGAAAATAATCATTATTTCCCCCTTTGTAATTTTAAATATTGCCATTCTTAACCCACAACATTTATTTAGACAGCTATAGTTTCTTTGCAAATGAGGAGAACATTAATCAGCTATATTCAGTAGTTAAAATTAGCTTCATCTTCACCATGCCATATGCTTTTCTACATGCTGGTGCCTCACCGCATGCAGCTGGTGCTCTTTCCATTTATTTTTTGCTCTGTAAGACACCACCACTGAGTCCACCACTGTAATTGAACACTATAAAGGGCCATAATGAGTGTTTTTTTTTTAATCAGTATATTTTTCTGACAATACATTTTTAATTTTACTTTTAAGTAAAATATGGGAGACAAAGCCATTTTCTCGTAACTGATAATGTTTACATTTTTAATCTCTTCTTTTACTTCTAAAGTATGTCTCCTTATAAAGCAGCAGCTGCAGCCTCTGAGTGTGAACTGTGTGAGATTCACCTTCAGTGTGTCGTCCACCTCAGTGAGATGAGACGATGGAGAATGACATCACAGCCTCTTCATGTCTAATCAGCTCCATATGTGGCGCTGGGAGTATCTGCACGTCTACTACCACTGGTCAGCAGGCAGCCAATCAGAATTCAAGGAAACTCTTTTTGCATGTCCTAAAGCTGAGAGGAAGGGAGGGTGGAGAGAGTGTTGTAGAGAAGAGTTTTCATGACAGAGCGGGGAGAGAGGATCAAGAGGAGTGTGTAACTCTTCAGTCAATCATTGAGCCAGATCTCAAGTCCAAACTAAGTCAAACACAAACAGTACTAAAGTAAATACACAACTACACTCAAAATACAGCTGGTAAAAGAGTTTTAAAAGATAAAGAAAAGCTCCTGGAACAGACTGTTGAAAACTGAATCAGTTACGGTATAGCATGGAACCAGTTCAAAAATACCATTTAGTTTCATGTGATAGTAGACACTTTTAAAAGATATTCTGATGGACTACGTTTGTTTGATGCTAAGTGGCAAAATTCTGGCTATTAAAAAACAAAGATATAAAAAAAACAAGAGCATTTTTATCAGCTTGCATTACAATCTGACTGCTGCAATGAGTCAGAATTTTGTTTTCATTTCTCCCAAATTATTTGTGCAACTTTTTTGCAGACTGATATATTACAATTTCAGTTGTGCTCTACCAAATTTGACAAGTTTTAAATCTGTGACTGTGATACAAACATAGGCTGAAAATCACACAGTATAGTTGTAGTATTGGAAGTGGTTTAACCCTTTGAAACCTGGATGGACAGCAGTTTTCTTGTGCTGTTTTAAGACGCCTTTTACGAGTGTTTAAACCTTTGAAAACTGAGCATATTACTTTGATTTCTTCTGAAAACAGGTAAAAAGGAAATGACCAACTTGGCATTAAATGTCCTACAAACTGTAATACATTTTCACCTAAACATTTGTTTTAAAGAAGGGGAGGGAGAGAGAGGCCCAGTTTTTGGGCCATGTCATGTTATGTTTTTGACAGAAATCAGAACAGTTTGCTGAGGTTTCAATGGGTTAAAATGTAATAAAATGTCAAAAATAATATGTATTAATATGGATTCAACTGCAGAATGTGAAGTGCAACTATTCCATTTTCTCAAAGTAGCAGAGCAACAGCTGCACTACAACCTGCTAGGGGGCAAAAAATTTGAAGCTGAACTAGAATTAACCACTTGTGGTTGTATGCCTGTCTGAGCCAATCAAGTTACATTTACAATAAACATCCATGTCCATCCAGACTCATATGTAGCCATGACACAATGCTAAAAACAAATCTAAAACACACATCTTCAACCTGGCAACACAGAAGATCTATACATTTATGTTATGACATTGTGTAATGGCCAGTAAAGTGTTTTTGCAGAATATTATATCACAATGAGGTTGAACTTTAACCTTTTGGATATAAAACATAATCAAGTCATTATTCTATCCAATTACACATTTGGGAGCAATTTTGCAATACATTTTTGGCTGTAATTCTAAAGTTTTGGTCAAAAACCTGTTTTGTGATGTCATAGAGACCTTTAACCTCCAAATTCTCTGTTCACTCTTGAGTCCAAGTGGATGTCTCTTCCAAATGCAAAGATATCCCTTCAGTCCTTCTTGAGATAAAACATTCATGACAAAGAGACAAACACATAGTCACAGTGACCTTTGACCTTTAACATCTAATGAGCTCATTGTTGAGCGTTTTTGCCAAATTTTTACAAAGTTCACTCTACACATTCTTGAGATTTCACACTCACTGGAATTGAACATATCACTGTAATTAAGGATGGCCATCCAAAAACATAATGCCTCTGGCCACAGCTATCAACGAGTTGGAGGAGGAAGAATGAAGACAGAAGACAAACATTGCATTTTTGGGATATATACAGTGCTTAATATTGATAAATTAATTTAAGATTTGATCTGCAATTTCTTTTTTTTCAGGTTCACATACATGATTTGAGGGTTTGAATTATAAATTAAAAGCAGTTTGTGTTATTCAGACAATCCATAATTCAAAACATGGGCCTTTCTTACCCAGGCAATCACAGACATTACTTAACTTACAAATCCTAACCCTGTGTACCCACCAAACGCGATGAAAATTATTTCATCGCGCCTCAAATGAAATCGCGTCGCGCCGGACGCTCCAGTTTTGACGCTCGTACAAAAACCCCAAAATGGGACTCGACGCACGACAAAATCGCGCCGCGCGTCGAGCCCGCCCAAACAACAACATTTCTTCCGCCATTTCATTCTCTCGTTGACCATGCCTGAGATAACCACGATCGCTGCATTAGATTTTGATCTAATGCATCTGATTAGATTTTGCAAGGGAACACCAGGACGTCCATACGTCAGCACGTCGATGACGATCTCAACGCTGATAGGCTGTCGTGGCACGTCTTCACGCGACGATGCCGCAAAAGTTAAATTATTTCAACTCGAGCATTGGACGCAAGGCGTTGGACGCGACGCGAATTTCGCGTCCAACGCGCCGTGCAATCGCGTCCATCGCGTCGCCCAGCAAAATGACGCGTCAAATCGCGTCTTTGCATTGACTTTGTATGTAATCTTGAGGCGTGATCATTTTTCATCGCGTTTGGTGGGTACACGCCGTAACTCAGCGTCTCCCTGCTACCTTTTTTTCTTGGAGTAAATCTCACAGACAGCTAATATGTTTGTTATAGCATTTTAGATTTTTTGGGGCAGAATATAGGACTATATAATGTATATATACTTAATTTCTGTTACTTTCTCTTATTGTATTGTAAAATTCAAAGGGAATTGACAAAAAGGAAAAACAAAATTAATTCAAAAAGGGTAGGTGTAATAAACTAAGGCTTCAGCCTACACCTTTTCAGTCCTCTTTTTTGTTTTGTTTTCTAATTTGGGTTGTTTTTGCTTTTATCTTTCGGTTTTCAAAGCTATAAAAGCAATGCCTTATTGTTTATTTTTTGTATACTTACTTGTGTATTTGAGTTTTATAAGTTGTAAAAATGACCAAACTAAACTAAACTAGTTTAGCACAAACTACTTTTGTTTCTGAGGTCAAGACCGTTTCACTCATTACTGATTTAAAAAAAAAACTTTTACAACAATCGAAAAAAATTACAGACCTAGTTTTAATTATTGTCGAGCATAATTTTTTTGTTTGTATTGATTAATGTAATAGAATTAACAGATTACTTTTTTAAAAAAAAACAAAAAAAACTGTTTAGCAATGGGGCCTCTCTTTTACTTACATTTGAATTACACACCTAAACCTAAAAAAGAGAGGGGGAGAAAGGTCAAAGAGCCATTTATTAGCTTATTTTGACACCTACATTGATCTGTGTGACAGACTGTGCATGAGAAATATAGTTTAGAGCAGCAAAAAAAAATCATCAAGTTAGATGGACGCTGTGTTTTCCTTTGCTCCTTTCAATCCCTGCTGGGCTTCCCAAAGTACAAAGTCATGTTCTGTTAATTTTAGCCCGGTTATGGACATTATTTTTGAATGACATGAGACATGACCCATATGTGTTATCCTGTATTTGGAGAGAACAGTGTTAACACTGTTTGGCTTCATTAGTATGCTGCTCTACCAACGAATGCACGTCTTTCACCGTGAGGCACTTTGGAGAAGAGTGTCAGTACAAACACATAAAAACAGAACAGCATTAGATTTAGTTGGCTAAAAGAAAGTTGCTGGTGTTGGAGCTTCCTTTTCGAATCTCTGTGATCAGCTTATGGAGTTTCTCTGACAGCGCCACCTGGTGGGAGATAATGTCAAAGATAAGATCGAGTGTAGTTCGTATTCTGAATTGATTCTGTATTTATGTATCCAGTGCGGATCTGTTTGTGTGTGGAGCTCACTGTGTAAGAGTCTGGCTCCTGCAGCCTCTTGTGTCGAGGGTGCAGAGTCTGGAGGGAGCTCTGGACCTTTGCTCTAGTTTCTGCAGCACTGCACAGAGGGTGTGTGACCTAGAAAGAGTGGGAGACACATTTTTAAGACTTAACTCCTACACTGTAGAATCCTACAATATTGCAAAGTTTTTCCCATTTAATGTCATCTAAAACAACAAATCTCTGTTTTTATTTAGTGGGATTCTTGATGGTTTTTAAGGAAGTGTGATAGACGTCAGCAATGTTATTGTATTAACGGTGGTTAATTGTTATTTCACATGCTGAGCAAACTGATTTGCTCTAACTGCAATACTTGTCGAGTTATTTCTTGTACTTTTTAAAAATTCTATTGTTTATTTTGTCATTTTTGAGAAACATAAACATATGTGTATCAGCATAACAAAGTGAGGTATACAAAAATATATGCAAACCTGCACAATACATGTACACAGATTTGTGCATGTTGATCTAACACTTTGTACAAAACCACACTTTTGCTGTTAAACATTAACAGATGAACCATAAATGAAACGTTTCTTTAAAAAAAACGTGAAAGAAAAACATAGAAGAAGAAGGAGGAGGAGGAGGAGGAGGAGGAGGAGGAGAAAAACATGGTATTGTGACCTAAAACACACATACCCTAACCTAAATAAATCCCAGAACTGGAGTTTCAGCACTCCAGTTCCCTGATCCTAGAGGGGACCCTAACACTCATCAACCTTCCCGGATCCTTTAAGGTCACAGAAACAACATGTACAAATTTAAGAGAACAAACAAAAAAAAGACAAAACAAAACACAACAAAAAAAGGTTTGGCCTGAAATTTGGTTTGCTCTGACAAATTAATTTCCTTTAGATTCTACCTTTTTTATCCTATTTCTGTTCTTAACCATTAGCTCCTGGCCTAAATTTGGTGTAATTGTTTTGTTTTTTAAGGACCACACAGAAGAAATTGATCTTTTTCGTGCTTTCTCCTTGATTGTTTTTAAGATGGTACGGGACTGTGTATGTGCATTTTTCCGTCACTCCCCATAATGCCTCTCTAAAACCCCACACAACAGCCTTAAAGATGATGAAGATGCTGCTTTCAGATGTGGGTCATGGTGTAAGCATAGAGGAAGAGACGGGGGCTGAATCCAAAATTGCAGACTTATGGGTGTGTCCTCTCCATGAAGTCCAGAGTCCTTACTGCTGTCCAATATATCAAGTCCACAAGGGACATAATACACACTTTAGACAGACTTCCAGCCCACTACTGGTGTAAATTTCACCACACTTTGTTTAAATGATGACCCAAAAATATGAAATGTAATGATGACAAGGACACAACAAATGTCACATAACAGCATCTAGTCTACTAACTTTTTGAGCAGTCATAGATCATCCTAACCTTTCCTTTGGTAAACACTTCCTGCCGCAGACAGGTGACCTGAGCTGGAACCACTGAGACACAAGAGTTATCACAGCCCAGAGGATAACAGCTCAGAGAGACTCCTGCCTCTGGAGGAGGCTCCACGGCGAGGCACACCAGGTCCAGGAAAGGATGGCCTGCAGGAGAGAAAAAAAGGCTGTGAATAAGTTCACAGGCACACAAGCAGCCCAGTGAGGCTGTAACGCTCATTACACAGCAGGAAACCAAACTTTTCTATCCGTGCATTCACGATTCTTGTGAAGAAAATAATGAGACACTGTAACAAATAGGTTACTGGCTAAATAACAAGGGTTTTTTATTGAATGGGGATGTTTTTAGGACATCTGAACTTGCTGGGCTCAGCTCCACATTGTCAGAGATGGCTAAACGTTCATCAGTCTAACCTGTACTTTAGTTCAGCTCAAATGCTGACATCAGCATCACATTGGGAAGATATGGATACTTTATTTTTAAGGCTGTCAAATAATTAATTCTCTAAATCCCAGTTAGTCAGATAATTTCAATAGTTAATTGCTATTAATTGCTTTTTTATTTGCATGTTTAACGTCCCATTATTTTGCCTTACAAGACAGTTTTAGCATCCATATCAACAGAGTAAAGAAATTCTTACCAGATTGTCTTGATTAGGAATGCAAATGACAGCAAAAAACTGAATTGGGACTAGCAAAAAGTGGGCATGTCTGTAAAGGGGAGACTCATTGATACCCATAAAATCCATTTTCGTTCTTTAAAGACAGGAATAACACTGACTGCCCTAATTATTTTCTCTGAATATAATAAAAAAAATAGCAAAACAACTAATAATTATTAATTTATAAAATCAACGGATGGGATGCCTTTTTGGGGGTAATCCAGCAAATTAAATTCCTGAAAAAAGCCAAAGTGCTTCATTTAACTGATGAAAAGATCCTATAAAATCAAATATTGCCATAAAGCAGTCCCTGTCATTAAACTGCAAGACTGCAAACAATGACCTGACAGCCTTACAGTTATTGCCATGCTAATATTAATGGATAAATCAGCAGATGTGATGTCTGTTTTGGTTAATCCAGCAAATACATTCCTGAAAAAATACAATACTTTATCTGATCGATGCATAGATCACATAAAAATCCAATACTGAAATAAAGCAGTCCCGCTTATTGAATCAAAAGATTGCAAACTATGGACTATTACAACCAGAGACATTAAAAGAATGGCGACCACAGTGGTCTTAAGGAGTATCATTAAATCATCCGCAACTTGTTTAACATAAGAGTCCTAAACAGGCATTGCCATGCTGTAGCTCTTAAGAGAGAAATTCTCTGCAATTTAAAAGCAGCCAAAGTCAAGTAAGATGGTGAAAACACAGAGAGAAATAAGTGTGCCTGAAATGGGTTAAAGGGGGTGGTGAAGATGGATTCTCACCCTCAGTGTCGACTAGCCTGTAGACAGCTTTCCTCCCAGGGACAGTGCTCTTCTCTGGGTCCTCACTGATCTTCATCCTGGGGTTCCCCCTCACCTCCACCAGCTGATGCACATACACATGTTAACATGATAAGAGAAGCGAGTTCAGGATGTCTGGAAAGACATCTAACAGAACTATTACTTAACACTTTACCTTATACACACAGCCCAGCGAGGGTTGTTGTGTGCAGGTGACCAGATGTGTTCCAACACCAACAGCATCAATCTCATTCTCCTGAAACAATGATAAAGACACAGGACATCAGGGAAAAGTTTTTGAAAAGTTGTCTTCATCCACATATTCAGTCACAGTCTACCTTCTTGTTGAGCTCAGCCATGCTTTGCTCTGTGATGTTGTTGGTCCCAACGATGATCAGCGAGTCAAAGGCAGGGATGGAGAAACTGTAAAGATGAAGCATGCGAGAAGGCACAAAAGACAATCACGCCATTGGAGGACTAACGTATGCTCTCAGTGTAGGTCATTAAGACATGCTGATGCACTCATGCAACATGGCGCCTCACTCACTGCTTGCTACAGAGTCTGAAGACACGGCGGACGTCCACTGACTGCCTGCAGAGGTCCCCGCTGTCCAGACGGATTCCTACAGGCCTGTAGCCCAGCTCACACAGCGCCAGGGCCACAGCGCAGAAGTTCAACAGACCGCTACTGAAATCACACACACACACACACACACACACACACACACACACACACACACACACACACACACACACACACACTTCATTATATGAGCATGGAATAAGTCCTTGGGTTTGAACACATGACATCAAATCACCCCAAATCTTGGCTTCCCTACATTTGCTCCTTGTTTATTTTAGAATTGCTTTTAAGATTTTACTGATCAATTTTAAAGCTGGTTTGGGTCTGGCCCCAACTTAAGTAACAGAAATTTTGTCTCTATATGAGCCAGTTTGCAGCCTTAGACCCTCAGGTGGGGCCCTTCAGGCCATTCCAAAGTCGAGGCTTAAATCTAAAGGTGACCATGCTTTTGCCATCAAGGCCCCTCAGCTTTGGAACGACCTGCCTGAGGGGATAAGGCTGCAGAATTACAAATTTTTATAGACTTGCTTTTAAGTGATTTCATCTAGTTTAATGAATCTATTTTAGTTTGTCTTTTAATTTATTCTTTCATTCTGTCTTGATCGTGTTTTTAATTCTATTATTAATGTTATTATTTCTGTGTTTACTGCGAGTATTCTTTGAATTATATTTACTTTTATTGGTATGGTTGTTCATCGTTTCTCTCTTGTTTAATTCTACTTAAAATTTTATCTAGCCTTAGATCGGCATCATTGTTTGGCTCTTATAACTAAGCTATGTCGCGTCTGCAAGAAACCCCTCTTGCTTCTGCTTTGCCTTGTTTGTCAAAGCACTTTGTAAACTCTATTTTTAAAGGTGCTATATAAATTAAGTTTTACAGATTACGCAATTAAAAAAATTAAAACATTCAAAAGTTGCAGCCATGGATGAAGTACAGTCTGTAACTGTGACATTATAAAACACAAAGAACATCAGTGCAGTGACCACTAGAACTGAGGATTTCCATTAAATAATATTCTTAGATTACTCTGTTCTCTGTTCTTAACAGAGTAATCACTCCAAACCTGATTAACTCAGCGCACAGTAGTGACACCTGCTGGTAAAATTAGCACATTGTACTTCTGCTGTAACAAATAAGGACTTATATGGTATATTTATACGTTCTTCTTATTATCAATAGAATAGGAATATTCTTATGATTATCTTGTTTTCAAATAATTAATACAGCGCTGGAAGTGGAAGAAGAACTTTTATCCTCTACTTTAGCAAAAGTACCAATACAACAGTATAAAAATACTCCATTGTTAGTGATGGTGAGTACATTTACTGTACATAAGTGCAATTTAGCAGTACTTGAATTTTACTTAAGTATACCCATTTTATGTTAATTTATACTTCTACTTCACAACTTAAAGTTAAATAGTTAGTTAAATATTGTACTACTTATTCCACTACATTTAACACAACTAATACTAATCATAAGTATATAAAGTATATAATCAAAATTATAATCCTGTAATGTAATGATTTTTAATTTGATTTTTTTTTTTTTTGATGGACCATTCTGTATGATGAGTACTTACTTTTGGTGCTTTAAGCACATATTAATGCTATTATTTTTATACTTTATTTAAGTTTTAAAAAATTAATGCAGGGCTTAATCTTGTAACAGAGTATTTTTTCTGCTGTCCATTACAAATTAAAGTTTAAAATTCTATTTAAAGCAACATTGTGAAGGACTTAGTGACATCCAGTGGTGAGGTTGCTCATTTTTACTATTCTTAGTGTTCTCTGTACTTTTTACTTTGACTTTTATATCTTGTTTAACAGCGTTTGTCTTTTGATTGTCTAATCTTGGCTTTTTTTCTTTTATGTTCCACTTTTTATTGTGAAGCACTTTGAGCTGCATCCCTAAAGTTTAAAAGTTAAAGTACAGTACTGAGGTAAATGCACCTGATAATTTTCCACACAGTGCAATGTAAATATTATTGAATAAGTTTGAAAGTGGGCAAATAATACACCTATGACCTAGATGTATATAGGATTAGGGGTGCTGCTTGGCTGCTGTCCCTGTGCTTCTTTGTATTGAAAACTACTATTTTGTAAGATGTGCTCTCTTTTATCATATTTTCAGTATTTATATAATTTATTGCTCCTACCTGCCTTTTTGCACTATTGTATAATGTAAATTGTGTGCATTTTTAATGGTGTTTTGTTTTATTTGTTTTATGTGTTTGGATGCACCTTCTGCTGTGTGTGATCATATTACTGGAGTCTTATATTATACTATCATGTGATTCTACAGAAAGTGGGATGTTGCTTGTCATCAGTCACATGATAAAAGCCTAATACATAGCCCTTAGCATAAAACATAAAAGCACTAGTTACCAGCCAACGCTGTAGCTGTCGATCACAGGGAGGAAGTTCTGAGGGTATGCAATGGCATAGGACAAGAAGGAAGCCAGCTCGCCCTCTCGGATCTTCCCAGGCTCTGCGCCCAGAAGCTTACACACTTGACTCAACCAGCCTTTGGTCAATGAAATGAAGTCAACTGGATCCGGGTCCCCGTTCACCGCCACAAGAGTCTGCATGGAAACATAAAGCAGGGGCATATTGTTCATGATGTATCACGTCAAATCAAGTTTTACATATAAAAGCATTGCGTACATACGAGCTGTGAATTCTCAGGTGTCAGATCATCTTTGGATGCACAGAGTTTTCAGCACAGGAGTATTAGAACTGCAGCACTTATGATTAACATGTTCCCACTTTTTTTCTTCCCAGCCAGTTTCCCTGTAATGTATTCCTTGTCACTGCTGATAACATGCCTGAAACACAGATGCTGCCTCCAGCTCCTTCTTTTTCACATTATCACTGAAATGAAATTTTTGAGCCACTGATTTTCTTTAGAGGCTGATGAGACTCAATCTGCTACAGACATTACTCATCAAGAGTTGACACTATGCCACTGTGTGCTCAAATTTAACATTAGTTGTGTCGATTTTCTTTGTGTGTGTCTGTTTCAAAAAACAGTATGTCATGTTGTAAATGGTGAAGCCAAAATTAGGTTCCAAACTTACAAACCAAATAACTAACTCTGTCTGTAAATGACACTTAAAGGCATTTAAAGATTTTTTGGAGATATTTAATGAGTATACAATGTGTAGTGGTCTGTAGCTTGAATTACTCTGTTGTTATCCAAATTATTGTGCCTTCCACCACCAGTGAAAGGTCAATTTGACCTTATGTCTGTCTCATTCTTGTGAACCCCAAAGAGAGTATTTAGGGAACTTCCTCAAATTTGGTCCACTTGGACTGTTCAATGAACTGATTAGAATTTGTTGGTCCAAAACACATTTTTCATTTCACATAATGTCTAATATGAAAAAAAAAGTGCTGACCTTTTTTAGGCCAAAAAGTCAAAGGTCATCTTCACTGTGACATCATAATGTTCTCCAAAAATGTTCAGGTCACTGTGACCGTGTGTCTGTCTCATTCTTATGCACAAGGGAGTAAAGGAATTTCTTAAAATTTGGCATAAATGTCCACTGGGACTCTAGAATGAATCGAATGGAATGTGGTGGTTAAAGGTCAAGGTCACTGTCACCTAAAAACAAACAAATAAACAAAAAAAAAACCAACATTCTTTTGGCCAAAGCTCAAGAATTATGGCCAAAAATTATTTGACAAAATTGCTCACAATTGTCAAAAAGGATGAAATAATGACATGATATTTTATATTTAAAAGGTTAAAGGCCACCTTCACTGTGACATCATGATGTTTTTTCAAAATCACTTTTCTGGCCATTACTCAACGTCATAACTCAGGAAAAGGACAGGACCCTTTGGTCAGACCCTGAACTGGTGACACTAATCTTGGGTGTCCAGCCTGAGACTGTGCTGTATAGCTCTTTTGTGCTGCAAAGGGAAAGATGTGTGTGAAGCATCCATGTTTTAGAATTTGTAGCTTCTTTGCGGCAACGTTTTAAGCAATGTCAGCTGTCATGGTGGCCACATGAGAGTGGACAAACATGGCTGTAAAACTGTAACTGCACTCACTGAGGCGTAAAAGGGCAAGGCAGTACTTCTATTATGAATTATATGACGACGTATTAACGACAAGCTTAGCTCACGCCACGGACCGAATCTTTCTATGTATGCGTATTACATCACTTGCACTGTGTTTAACCACCTAATTGTAGGAGTCACAAGGACATAATCCCCCTAGTGGCTTCACACTAGTGATTTATGTTTATTGAACTACATGGCTGTACATGAGGTAATGCTTTTGGGAACTGAACCCGTCTCTCTGCAGTGGTTTGTTCCATTCTCCAACAATAACATAACAACACATCTGATAAAGAAACAAGGACGATCAAATGTGCACTGGGATGAATGAAATTAATCCACAATCTAATCAAGTTCCCTGTGTGGTCCTTTAAGGCTGATTGGAGGAGAGAGCATATACTCACTTGTGGCCAGACCTCCTCCAGGGAGGTAAAGGAAGTGACGTATGAGTGCGCCATGGTCCCTGCGACAGGGATTCCAAACAGGAAACCAGCCTGAACGTTACTGGTGAGGTCAAAACCTGAAAGACAGATTCTAGTGTTAGGCTGTGTGAAACAAAGGACTTGCCTCTTTACATGTGCACAGTGTGCCCACACTGAGCACGCCCACAAATACAGCAGTGAGAGAGGAACACAGGTGAGGCGAGGACGGCTGGATTTCACCTGCTTTCTTTTCACATGTACGTTCATGGAAAATTACAAACTGCAATAGACCTTTAAATCTGATACTTTCATTTTTCATCAGTGTGGGTGTGTCTACATTAGCAAAACACATAATCAGAATACATTTCAGAGGAAGGGGTGTGTCTAGGGAGTGGCCTGGAGTGGCACAGACCACCCCTGAAATCTGACTGGCCACTCACATTGCCACCCCATAATGATTCACTGTCTGCTCAGTCACTTTGTATTGTATAATGAGTAAAGTGAATTTTTGTTTATGGGTACAATTCAGTTTTAAACCTGAGAGGCAGTGATGTGCCAGATTAGTATCAAGCCAGAGTAACTTTATAAATAAATTGATACAACTGTTATAAACTTTGTTCACACAGGCTGTTTTTGTCACTTTAAACTTTATTGGCACTGCATACTTGCTATCGTACCAATTACTTTTGGAGGAACAATTTCTTAAATAAAGTATGGCAGCTTTATTCTACATCAGTGTGGTGTCAGTTTGCTGTGCTGTGATTGGTAGGTCTATTTATTTTTCAAACTAAACTAATTAAAGCTGTGATGATGTGTGTGCTTGCAGTAATTCTCGTACTTCATGCCACCCCTGCATAAGTCAGTGCCACCCCAGTAAAAAAAAAAAAAGTCTGGACACACCACTGGTCAGCAGCAACACACTTGAATAATTTTCAGTATGGAGCATTTAGAAAAATAGTTTCCTGCAAATCATCTGTTTCAAATCACCTGGCTTTTTGCTGTTTTGTATTAATGATATAAGGAAGCTACTTGCCACAAATGTGGAGAAGAGCTGTACACAGTGTGTCACAATCATGTTACAACATGAATGTTTGACAGGCCACACAACATTCACCTCCAATGTGTGTGTATCGTGAGGCAGTGAGCCCTCCATCTGGTCCTTGAGCCCTCCTGAGGCCCATCTCCAGCAGCTTCCTTCTGGGGCCGGCCGCCAGGCGGAAACGGGCGGCATTACTGCACACCAGACTGACCACAGAGAGGAGACAGAACAGAAATAGGCTGCTTTATGTCTCACGGTGGAGCTCTGTGTGCATGTGTGTGTATGTGTGTGGGTATGGTCATACTTGTGTGATTATATACTAAATGTCTCACATATGTATGTGTACTCAAGTTTGCACATCCTGTAACTGCACGTGTGTAACTGAGACACACATCATGCCAGCTATCTCTGCCAGCTTAACATCTTTAAGAGGCTGTGCTGGCTCTTCTGCTTACTCATAAACTGGTGTCAAGGTACTGGTATCATGAAACCTAAGGCGTCTATTGGTGCCAGTCAGAGGTGTGGACTCAGTTTCAAGTCATAAATTTGTTAACTATGCGACTTGTCCAAATCAAAAAAGACTTGCATCCCAATTTGTACTTTATCGCCAATGACTTGTGACTTCACTTGGACTTGAGCCTTTTGTCTTGAAAACACTTGATACCTTTTCCCAAGCAAAAAGAATTTAAAGTATGCTATTTACTCTGCCACAAGTCAAATAATTTCCCTTGATTTCCTGAATCAACAACAACACTTCATTCCCAGCAAGTCGACACTTAATTACCCAGATCCACTTTGTTTGAACCAATCTGACAAAATTCAGTCAACATGTAGGAGAGAACCATCAAGAAGAAACAATATTTTACTGAGAACAGTAAGTTGAAGCTGATATTAACAAAGTTAGGGAGCTAATGCTAAGTGAACGTTATAACTCTATTGTTATAATGGTATAATGTTTGGTGAATGTAGCAGTATAGTGGGATCCTTAAACAGTCATGGGATTGCATAAATTGGGTATGACTGAAAAGCTCAAACTCTTGATGATATTCGTTCTCATAGAAGCCATTTTATTGTAGGACGGCCATTTAAAAAAACTTGATCTTGAAAGAACTTGGAAAAAAAAAGTTGTTAAAATTTTACATCTATAACTACAGAACGAAACACAACTAACTCTATCGCACTGACCCTGCTGACCCGTTCTGGAGTCCCATGGCGGTGACCCGGTTATGCTCAGCACGTCACTCACCCTGATCTCATTATTATTGCATCACTGCGCTGCTGTCGAACCATCAGCTGTTTGATTCGTGATAATGAAACGCCGCTCGGTTGTCAAATACTCAGCTGTATTCTACAGTCAAAGTCGTTCACTGCATTACATGATTGTTCAACACTTCTGCTGTCTCAATGTTTTGACGGGAGATTTTTCTCAGTGTGAGAGCGTGAGACATATGGCAGATGCGTGGGAGTTGGCAACCCCGGTGGGGAAAGGATTAACAGTATTTTAAAAATAACCAAAATGATCATTATGGGTAAGATTACATCAGTTAGAGATTCTGAATGTCAGATTACTTATACACACACACACACACACACACACACACATACTCAACCTGTATACACCAACATCAAATCAATATCCTTGACACTTCATAACTTCAAACTAGAGACCTTTGGGCATTCAGGGGATGTATTGTTAGTTTCACATGATACCACTACCTTCTCATTAGCTTCAAAAACGAGCGTGCTACAACCTCTGAAAAGACTAATAAACAATCACACAAGCATTATGTATGTGTCTTGTCCTTTGTGACCCTTTCCACCCCCCAGAGTGTGTCGGTGTGTTGTTACCTGGCATAGTTGACCAGACACAGTAAACTGGTCTCCAGCAGCTGAACCACAGCCAGCGGACCTGCCACCTCCATCAGAGGCACCTGCAGATGTTTTAGATATGTATCACAAGTTACTCCCTCGGACTCCCCTAGAGAACCCTGTATTTGACCTTTGACCTTCGGTTTCACCCTGCAGCTCACCCTGGCAAACACCACAGTGCCCTCTGGGACAGAGCGGAGTGTGACGCCGGAGCAGTCCAGGTCTCGCAGGAACTGGAAGAAGGCGGGGTCGGTGGCTGGGGGCATGACAGAGCGCAGGAACTCCACATCTGGATCCAAGAAAAACACAAGGTTAACATGACAGCTGGAAACCTGTCAGCAGCAGCAGAGGACACCCTTCATTCTACACCACACGTGCTCTTACACAAGTGTGTGTGTCCTCCATGTGCCCTCACATGTCCTGACCCACCACACGCACACACTCAATTACAATAACAGAGCTAAATCTAATAACTTACTGTAAAGATAATCTAATTTGGCATCCTTCCACAGACTCCAGTGGTGTGACAGTCATGACGTTTAGACTTAACATGTGAGAGTGTAACCACTGAAAGTGTGTACTAACCTTGTATTACTTTACACAAGTACAGTGTAAGTACTGGTATTTTACCTGAGTTTTTTACTTTTTACTGCACACCACCAGAAGTATTAAAGAAAAGTAGCAAAAAAAATATGTAAAAAATACTCCAATACATGTATAAGTCCTTCATTCAAAATCCTACATCAGTAAAAATACCTAAAACTATCAAACCCAAAGTACTAATTTTGCAAAGAAATGCTCTTGAGAGATATACTGACAAGGTTAATAATACTGACAGGGCTTCCCACATATTCTTTTACTTGTGGCTGCTTGCCAAAATAAAAAAAAATGCGACCACAAATAGATTTTCTATTTTTGGAGCTGGACCATTTATTAGGAGCACTTTTGAAATATATATACCATTAGGTTATGCATTTCACCTCTCTGAGCACAGAGCATACTGTGGGAACAGCTGGAGCAGCAGAATGTCAGGTGCACTGACAGTCAAACTTAACTGCTCATTCTAATTTTTTTTTTAAATTTTGCATTCACTTGGAGCAGCTGCTCCTTATCTGTTGATCTGATTTGATCAGCTGTGAACGGATCAACAGATCTATTATCCACCCTGTCAGTCACAAACTGCTGCTGTGGAAAAAAAGAACTCATAGAGAGCTTTGCCTGTGCTGCATTCATGGACCCTACACTTTCACCACTGTACTGACAGTGGAGGAAGAATACTCAGATACTTTACTTCAGGAAAAGAATCAACACACAGTTTCAAAATACTACATTACAAGTAAACTTCCTGAATTAAAAATGTTACTGTTAATATCAGTAAAACTGCAGAAGTATTAACAGCAAAAGTGTAGCTGAAGTAGAAGTATTCATTGTGCAGAACAACTCCTTCAAAGTCTTATAGATTTTTTTTATCTGCGACATATGCATGTGAGAGCATTTTAAAGTTGTAGGTCATCAATATAGAGCAAATTTTAGATACTGAATATACTACTGAGTAGATAAACTTTGTAGTACTGCATCATTAGCATATCATGTGTTTTTTAATGTAAAAAGTAGTAAGTGTCAAATAAATGTAGTGAAGTAAAATGTACAACATTTTCCTCTAAAATATTATAATATGCACTGGAGGGGACACATGAGGATCTGTCCCCACCAGTGCATATTATAATTACTGACTAGTAGGGGTGGGGGGAAAATTGATACAGTATGGCATTGTGATATTTTGCATGGCAATAGTTTATCAAAATATAAAATATGTTCAACATTAGATATATTCAACAGGCAACCACACACACCACAGTTCAAAACCATTAACAAATGTAATTACAATCATGAATTAAATGTTATATTAAAAATGTATATAAAGATAGATAAAATATAAAAATTGCCATTATTATTGCCACCATTGTACTGTAGATATATGTGGCTTATGCAAGTGGTGTTGTCGTTGTGCAAGTAGTGTTGTCATAGTGGAGCAGAAGCAGTTGCTTGACTGCTATGGGTAGATATAATTAATGTCAAACACTGTCTCTCTAAAAAGTGTAAAATTCGTGATTAGTAATGTAATACATTATCGTCTTCCACTGAAAACTGATGTATCGGTGTCTAAGTAACATTTTGGTTGAAGTGGATCTCGTTCCATCTATTTCATACTCTCTTTTTGAATCGCATCTATGAACTTGAGCCAGTTACATGAGAACAGGCAGTGTTTTAGTAACTTTCTTGGTATGCAGTGCGTTGCCTCATGTGCTGATCCTTATAGTTTACTAGAGATTACGGGTAGTGTGCCAAAGTTCAGAGCTAAACGTCAAAGCTCATTTAACTACTTCACCAGCATTCACAAAGTATCATTGAAAGTCTCAGGGGTCGCACGGTGGACTATTGCGCAACCTCAGCGGTATGCGTAAAATTAGTCCGGATGAAACCAATGACAAACCGATCTGATGATAAAAAAAATTACCTCGGTCATTATATTAGTTTTACGAGTCAAATTTGGTGCTTTTAAAAATTTAAATGATGAAATTAAGTCCGTATAAACTTCCTCACCTTCGTCTGTGAAGCGAAAGCTGCGCAGGAAGAGCAGACAATCGTGCAGCCCGGCGAACAGCGAGAAGCCGCCGCTGAACGGGTTGTCCCTGAAGAACAGCTCGAACACGGCGGGCTCCTGGTGCCGCCCGGTCCGCCAGTACGCGTACGCCATGGTGAACTGGTACAGGTCCGTCAGCAGCGGCGGCACCCGATCCCGAATAGACCGCTCCATTAGCCCGCATGTGTTGCCGGACGGCGCTGCCATGTTATTCAAGCCCTGGTCCCAGGTTCACTAGAGCCGAGATCTCTGGGACTTGGAGTCCTCCGAAGCCCCACTGACTCCTTCACTCACGGAGAGGCAAATAACCTGAAGGCACAAGGCGTTAAGTGTGTTGGATGATAAATGCTGCATTTCCAGTTTCATATGTTACCTGTAGGGATGAAACTATTTTAATAGATGGTGTGATATTTATAATCCAATATGTCGCACTTTAGCGTTTTCAGACCATCACGTGTTCAAAAGAAGCGGAAAAGGGTCGATTCACCCAACTGATTGGTGTAACTCAATTTAGATTTATAATTAATTTAGATTACATTTATGATTTCTTTTACCTTTTCCATGGACGGTTGCCTATGTTGCCTTGTGATATTCTGGCAGAGAGACTGAAGGTGGACTCAAAACTTTTACTCTGTATCCTGTAAAAAATGTAAACCTTGCAGTCAAACTGTAATGTACACTGTGAAATCTGACAAGTTGATCTTACTTAAAATAATATAAGAAACTGATTGGCAAGAAAAAGTAATATCTTAATTTATGTTTGTTTACTTTATATCTCATTGTTACCTTTACTCAAAATGTAGCTGTATATAGCTACTTTTGTGAAGTTGTTGCAGCTTAAAAATGGGAAGTTTAATAAATCAATCTTTCTGAGTTTAAGCTACTTCAGTAAACAAAGTTTATGCAACATATCTTTATTCTGCTGGGTGCAAAGTAGGCAATCACATTTGTATTTTCTTAAACGTGTTAACAAAACAGAACCTAAAAATGACAGGAGGAGTTATCTTGTTCTTATAATATATAAGTGTTAGCAAGCTCAGTAAACACATTTATTCTGACTTAACTTGATCAGGGCCAAGAGGATTTTGCCAATGATGAAGTTAGGAGATCTGCGAGTTCTGTTTTGTTAACATGTTTAAGAAAATGCAAATTTGATTGACTACTTTGCAACTAGCAGCATACAGATATGTAGCACAAACTTACTTTACTAAAGTTTCTAAAATCTAGAATAATTGGTTGAAACTTGTCATTTTTCAGTAGCAAACTTTTAAGTAAACTTAAATAGACATAAAGTACACATAAATTAAGACTAATATTTTTTTAAACCAAAAGTTTTAAATAAAATTGACCTGTCAGATTTTACAGTGTAGTAAAAGTACAAACAACTTGGAAATAAATGAACTTTGGTATGAAGATGATGATGGCCCTTTACATGTTTTTTTTAATGTAGATAAGTTTATGAGAAAGATGCATTTGGAGTTTTGAGTTTTGGAACTCAATTGCAAGGTGACAACATAAGTCAGATACATGTGTTTGAGTTGAAGTATACAACAGCACACAATGCAAATATAAATGCACATTAAGGCAAAGAACTATATTTGAGTAAATGTATTTTGTTAATTTCAGAAAGAGGGTAGTCACAATTTCTGCTAAAACAGTTCTTGTCAAGAATGGTACATAACAAAAAAGCAAACAAGACATTCATATTATGTTACTTTGATAACGATGGATCTGCCTGTGTACATTCACTAATTTATTCTAAAATGCTTCTTAGAAGATGTCAATGGCACACTCAATGTGCCAAGGAACTGCTGTATTTTTTAATCAAATTTGCCAATATTATCTACTTTTTACTTAGGGTTAAAGATCTAGTGTGTAGGATTTAATGGCATCTAGTGTTCAGTGTGAAATTTCTCCCATGTGCCAAACATGTAGGTGAACAACGCATAAACCCAAATCGCCCTGTCTACAGCCAGTGTTTGGATTGTTTGTTCTGTGCTACTGTAGAAACAACATGGCGGAAGTGCCAAACCGTGCAACAGCTTCCTGGTTCCTGGTTCTTTCCATGGACTGTATATAAAGATGGACGACATGACGGTTCCCCCAAAGTGAGGTTATTGAATCTGGATCGCCCCCTGGTGTCTGACTGCAGTACAGGTCCTAAGACCCTTCCCTCCATGTTACTGAGTGGTCATAGGCTGAACTAAAAAGTCAAAGTACACGCCAAATAAATTTTCCCAAAGATGGTCTCTGTCACTGAAGGTAGTTCTCATCACCCTGGTGTTTGTTCAAGTATTTGTTTTCATGATATGTTTGGTTTTAATTAGTTATTAAATTATACAAAAGGGGGCTTTTCCACCATGATTGACAGCTGTGACAGCTGTTAACCTCACTTCAGCATAGCGGGCGTGAGCGGTGGTGCATCGTCCATCTTTATTTACAGTCTATGGTGCTTTCCCATAGAAAAATCAGTGGATATATTTTTGTAAGTCTTATGACCCCTGTGAAATGACTCGTTTTACTCCTGAGATTTGATCCATCTGGTCCGATAACATTTTTAAAGTCTGTAAGAGCTGCACGATTAAATCATTTTCCCCTCATTTATGTCAAAACAGGGCTAAAGTGGAATTTTAGCCTAGTGCACCTGCTCTATCGGCCCAGTGGTGCTTGGGTAAAGTTGAAGACTGGGTAAGTTTACGTATGGAAATTTAACTTTTTTAGCTTCATGCACCACAGAGCAACCTTCATGGAAATAAATGGGGCCTTGCCTACAATACTGTATTTATTTACATCTCTTTCTGCCATCATGAGGGGGTTCTGCTCTATATGTAGATTTCAACAACTAATTCTATGATTATGAAAACTCAAAAATTCTTAGTTTCAGGTGTTTATAAATTAATGTAATAAAGATATGAATAATATATTGCATTTCTGCAAATACATCCCCATAAATCCTACACACTAGAACTTTAATTAAGGTTTTATCTGAGTCTGAACTTTAATCTTTACAAATGCAAACACAGTCTGAGCTTAAAGCACAGCAGTGAGGAAAATGACACGGAATAAATGTGCGTTGTTCTCATCTCGAATGTGTCCTAACATATTAGCGAATACATAAGAGCAGCTTTCAGCCTCTTACCATCACTCAGTTGCCGTAGCGGTAGCCTCTCTAACCTAGGGGTCAGGATGATAAATATAGTCATAATTGAGACAATTAATGAGAAAAGAAATTGAAAAAGATATATTTCTGTTACATTCAATTACAGTGCAATAATCTTTTTCTTTTTTTCATTGTGACACACTGGATAGCTCTTCAGATAAATATGATTCAAATGAATCCAAGGAATCTAAAGGGAAAACTTGCTTGAACTGCAACTTGTAATAGTGAGAGAGGATGCTTTGTTTAACAGGTGAAAAGTTAAAAAAAAAAAAAAAGTCAGGAACTCACTGCATCACCAGTGAATATGACAGTCTACCTCTCACACATCACTTAAATTAGGTTAGGACACATCAGCTCAGGCTTCAAACAGTATCAGTCACACTGCCATCAAAGTGGTGAGAATGTGGTCATCTTTTCCCACTGACTCTATGGGACACTGATGGTGTATGTGGGCAGCATTTCAAAATCTAAGGTACATCTTTCTCCAATTGTGGTCATTATCCAAGTTCTCCCTGTTCCCCGCTGCCATCCTCTACAGCGAGGAAACATCCTGCAAGCTCATTGGTCAGCAAGTGCTTCTGCCCTTTCCACACAAAGTGTGTAGGCTGTCCAGATTGGCCGTGCTCTGAAGCATAAACAAAAAACGGGCTGAGCTCGATGGCCAGGGCTGACCTGACCAAACCCACACCGCCCCCGCGCTCTGAGCAGGGGTGGTAAACCCGTCCTGTGACAGGATGCATGTACAGCGCCTCTGGGCGGAACGGAGCGGACAGCTTCTCTGCCCCGCCGCAGTACGACAGCAGCTCCTGATCTCCCATGATTCCAGGCAACAGGTGGGTGAAGACCACAGGACGGTCATCGCAGCGCAGGAAGTTCCTCTCCCTGCCACACAGGGACAAGAAGGGGAAGTCCTCCTCATAACGGCCGCTCTGATTTGCGCGCAGCCGATTGAAGAAGAAGACCAGGAACTGTTTGTCTGGTAATAAAGAAACAGGGATGACAAGGCTGCTGAGCAATAGAGCAAGAGAAATATCATACAATAACAATTTTAGTTTTGCTCTATTGTTAGTAATTAGTAGGATGATAAATATGTTTAATATAAACTCAGAACCCAACTTTTCGCAAAAGCCTTCAATACCTGTCTTCCACTGCCTCCCAAAATCTGAACTGCCATGCCTTTTAATATTAATATCTGCTCTGTTCATGTAAGCATTTTTCAGTATTCTGTATTTTCTATTTTGCATTTCATGTAAAGTGTCTTTGAGTACCTAGAAAAGCGCTATATAATTCCTATCTATTACTATTATTATTATTATTATTATTATTATTTGAGGTATTGGCAGTTGTTTCATTCATTGAATGTTTAGAGATGGACTGACACATCTTTGGTTTTAGTCTTTTTTATGGAATCTGTTGAACATAACAGCAATAAAGAAAATTGACAACCTTATCTCTGAGAGAGAGTAAGATCCAGTTTTAAAAACCTCAACTATGTTATGTTATTCTGATTACATAATGAATATTGCTAAGTAAATTCAAGTTTTACCAAATCACCACACAAGAAACCTGATGCTATAGCCTGTAATATTCCAGGTTTCTGTAGATAATGTGCAGAGGTGGGGAGGAACGGGTGGATGACAGAGGATTTATCCTGCTATGCTTCTATCTATTAAAATGTAAATCGTCTCTTCTCAAAATAACATGCTCAGTTGCTTCTATATGCATATACATATTTACAAAGCTTGTAATACTGTCAGACTGTTCCTTTGGGGTGTTGAGTTATACTCAAATACTTGAGTTCTGCTCTATGATGTGGAGGTAATTTGGGGATATTCAGTTTCCAGAGAGGATAAATTTGGACTGACTTGTAAGCTCTTTATGGGTTGAGTGTGTGTTCATGTTTACCTTTGAAGCAGGTTACAAAGTTCTTCACTTTCGTGTCATCGAGGAAAAGCTGTAAGAGAAGCACACAATTACATGTCATGCTAGCATGATCATCGATTGTGTAATTACTATATTTCTGAAGGTTTTGTTTGGTGTCAGTTTCCACACTCCCACCTGTCCTTGGTGGTCAATATAGTAGAAGTATTCTCGGATACGTGGTTCCGGACTCTGGCCCTGGGTGTATGTGGCGGTAGTTCTGGAGGTGGTGCAGCCGGCGGGCAGGCAGCGCAGAGCGGTCAGACCTCTGCGGCTGAGAGCCGCTGCCCGGAGGAACAACATGACCGGACAGGAGCACGGACGGTAATAATGTCCCGGAGTAAACGTAGAAACCCAGAGGACGACTGGCGTGTTGGTAAAGTTACACTATGCCAGCTTTGCCCTCATGTTATTGTTTACAGAGCTATAACCCGGAAGTATTCTGTTAAAGCAACATTGTCAGTTTTTAGCTGCTGCCCCCTAGTGGAGAATACGTGCACTGCACCATGCATAAACAAAAAAAGCAGAGCTGAAAAATATTTATAGAAAACGTGTATAAGCTCTTATTTCAATTCATCTTTGCGTATGAATAAAATGGTTACGAGTAGGGTTATATTTGAAAATAAATGTTAAAGATTAAGTACGTGCAGAACTGAATTAGGTGCCCTTCTTTCCCGTTTTTTTTCAACACACTTAATTAACATTTATCTATAGCAGAGACAAACTGCTGCTAAAGCAGACCAACACTGACAATCCCTCTTCACAGATAAAAAAAAGCACACAAAAACAACTTGCAGGTTATATTGTATTTAAACCGAGCTATTCAGCAGTCAAACATATATCTAAATTTAAATGTATCTAATTGCTTTACTGAGTTTAATGTAGGGAGAAAAAAAACAAAAAAATTAAAAGACTTGGATCAGGACCTTTGACTGAGTCTTGTGTACAAAATATATATGAATCCTTGGCCCCCTGGGCCTCTATGTTCCCTGGAGACCTGTTTGATCTTCCATCCTTGAATATCTATCTTGTTAGATACTAACTGAGTCTGTTATCATTAATCTCACAATGTCACTTTTACCTTGTAATTCTTGTCTTCAAATGCATTTTATAGTTTCAATTTTCACATCTAGTTTTATTTGAGCTTTATGTACCTATTATTTATTTTTTGCTTTTTCTGTTTATCTGTACTTGTTTCTGACCTTTTGCTGCAAAAAACAAATGTATGACCCCTCATGCTTAACAATCAAAGCTTATATCATCTTATACTGCTAAGACAGAGAAAGCATCAACTCCTCACATCAGAGAGGCTGCAACTAGCAAATGGTTTGGTATTCTTGCTTAAATAATGACTTCAACAATTAGTGGAACAATTATTTGACTAATCGCTCGATGGTTGCAGCTCATAGTTTGCTTTCAACAAACGTATATGAATCCATGAGCCATAAACAGTGTGAGCAGCCCACACATTGTGTAATAAAACTTGGAATGTGTGATCCCAAACAGAGAGATGTTAATACTGTTGAGTGAACACAACAGGGCTCTTCAGGGAGCTGCATGTAAATTTCTTGGCTGATAAAAGAAGCACATAAACAACAACATTCCTCCACAACACACACACACAGACACACAGACAGACAGACAGACAGACAGGCTTCTGCTCATGTTAAAAGGCCAACACCCCCTAAAACAGAGTATAAACAGAGGCCTCTTTGGCTTCACAGTTGGACACTGACAACACACAAAGCGGCTGATTCACAGGAGCTGGTAATGACTTGAACTTCAGCCAAAAAAATCCTCATTACAGAAGCTCCAGCTGTGAGCAGAGGACACATCCATCTACCTGACCCTGAAGCCTCTTCCTCCCCCTTCTCCTCCTCTTCCTCCTCCTCCTCCTCCTCTTCCTACCCCTCCCTCAGGTAGGGTGGAGTTGTTCGTACCTGGATAGTAAAGCGATTGAAAAATGGCATTATAGTCGGACTTTGGAGTGCTTTCATCGACACATATTCACAGTAAGTTTATCTTTGATAACTTGGGGTCGAATGAACACTTCATTAGCCAGACAAACCTGTTTAGGCTAATTTCACAAGCTAACGTTTACATACCATAAAGGCTACGGAGGAGGAAAGGAGCCATGTTTCCCTTTTTTGACCACTATTAAAAGTTCAAACCTTCTCCGGTGTTGCTCGACATTAAATTCAGAGGCCTTCGTTGCAAACAAAAGTATGTTTTTCATCAAAAATACACTTAAATTGTGATACTTGCATACGCCTTAAGCGTTATTGTCTTGGCGTTTACGGCGCTCGCGCTCCGTCTGTTATTTGAAATTAACGTTAAAAACTACGATAATATTCGTAAAACACCTTTATACAGC
This sequence comes from Plectropomus leopardus, assembly GCF_008729295.1. Classification (NCBI taxonomy): domain Eukaryota; kingdom Metazoa; phylum Chordata; class Actinopteri; order Perciformes; family Serranidae; genus Plectropomus; species Plectropomus leopardus. The sequence goes on from NC_056465.1 coordinate 6,158,328, forward strand.
AGAACTGTTTACGCGGTAAGTTTCTAAACTGTTCAAAGGTCAGTTTTGTGTCCAAACCTTTTCGGTTTCGGTCAGCAGGTATGAGTCAGCCGCCCCGTTCAAACCGGGGACACCGGGAGAGAAACGGAGACCACCGACACTACCGGGACTCCCACGATGACAGGCGGTCATCCCCCGACAGGTGTGTTCACGTGCTGTCTGTGAAGATGAAGACAGTCAGCTGTTTCTTCAGTAGTTTAATTTTTTATTTCACCTGTGACCTGAGGTCATAAATAAATGGATGTCAGTGGGTTTTTTTTTAACTCTCTGCTTTTAATAATCTTTTCTCATTTTTTTGAATTGGTTATTCTTGAATAGTTTTAATATTTAGCATTTAAAAATCAAGCTTTAAAAATTATTATACATTACACATTACAGTTTTTGTCATGATGTCACTATGTTTTAATGGAAAAAAAAGAGAGAAAAAACTAATTATTTTCAATATAGTACATGCTTAGTAGATTTATTATTAGTATTATTATTATTGCAGCCTGATATATGTCAATTATTTGCAGCAACTTTGATTGTGACAGTGCACCTATTGGAAATAGCATGTATTTGCTCTATATGCCAAAAAATGTTTAAAGAAAAGATGTCATTATTTGGAAAATGGTAAAAATTACAAATTCCATAGGAAAAGCCCAGAATGACACACAGATATAATACAGTGCATGTTTTATGCTTTGATAGCTTTCAAAAATTGCAGTTTAAATGGGTTACAATGGGGCACCCCCCCCCCCCCCCCCCAACAGTATGAATGTAACAATTTTGTTTCCACATTGTATTTTAGACTCAATGTTGGCGCTGAGCTGAAAATTCCATGAAAAAAACCCTATATTGCCAAAATGTATGCCATATGCATGAACATAGTCAAAATTATTAAAACAAATGAGGAATGAAAAGTGCTTAAAAAAGAACCAAACAGTCCCTACAGGTTAGATAAATATGCCCATAAAGACAGAGAAACCTCTATACAATTAAACATTATAACTATTTACATTAGACCAGGAATCATTCACCAGGAGCCTTATAATAGCCTGCTTAAATAGTTTTTATATCAATGTATATTTGTTTCTATTTTGACCTAAACAAGCTCAATCCCTGACCACGGCACACTGTCAGCCTATTATTGCAGGGGACATTGTACAGGGTATCATCAGTTAAGCCAATATTCTCATATACTTTATAACCGCAGTTCATTATCTTACAACTGTCTTATTGTATTTCATTTATCTACTTCCTTGAATGTCTAATATGTTTGGGGTGATTTATGTGTTAGATACTGTTACACTCCAACTTGTGATAATCTAACTACTGTATAAATTGGACTCATTAAGCAACTACAAAGTTATGTCAAGTTTTAGTATAATTTTTACTCTTAATTTTACTGACAATGTTACTGTAAAATTTGAAATCGGAAAAGCAAAAAAGTCGCTTAGGGGTTTTGACCATTTTCTTTTAGGAAGCTAATATTTCACAAGTATTTACAGCTGAATAAAAATAACTTCTCAGCGTAAAACAAAAACATTGAGAGGTTCAGTGCTACAGTAGCAGCAAGTGTCCACATTTTCTATATCAGTGAAAGTGTGCTGGAAACATAAATGGTAGATAACTTCCTTAGTGTTATTATGTATGCGTCTCTGTGTCCCAGGTCTTCCTCTCGACCCCCGTACTACCCCAGAGAAGCCGACTCCCCTCCCAAACATGCGCGAGAAGTCCCCCGAGTGGAGCACCATGAGTCCAAATGCACACACATTTGCTCCAGGAGAGGTAAGCCAGCATCACAGTGGAAGTATCTGTGTCCAATCAAATGAAGGCTCTCAATAGAAGCTGCTGCGTCACAGGGCGGACTTTGGTTTCAGTCTCACTGTAGCGCACTCCTTCCTTCTGGGAAGACTGGACAGACCGGTTTTTCTGGTGTTTACAGGCCTCTTTTCTCACAGTTTAGACTTTGGCATAGTAACATGTCCCTTTGGTAAAGGAGAGAGCTGATAACCTGATATCTGAGTCTAATTGATTAATCGCATGCTTCTGCTCAGTTCTACATAAAGAGTCCATCCTTTAGGAATGTTAATAACAAGACATTTTATTTGGTTGCTGAAGTCATTTGAGATTTTTGTTTGCAGCTTCTCAAATGTAAGGACCTCTGGCTTTAGTCTCTGTTATGCCATTGTGAATGCAATAAATTTGGGTCTTGGATTTTTAAACAGACAGATCACTGCATTTGAAGGCATCATGTTGGGCTAAGGGGACTTGTGACAGGCATTTTTGCATTTTTTTGGACATTTTATGAAATGATAAACTAATAGAACAACTTTTTATGAACAAAATTATTTGTAACCCTACAAATGCAAACATGACCATATAATGGTTAACATTAGCACTGATACATTAGGCACAAATCACCACCTATATATAAAAAAAGAACATACATTTAGGGAATTATTGGAGAGACAGTTCACCCTCAAATTAAAAACATATATTTCTCCTTTTACCTGTAGTGCTATTTATTAATCTAGATTGTTTTGGTGAGAGTTGGAGATATCGGCCTTCTCTCTAATTTAATGGAACTAGATGGCAATGGGCTTGTGGTGCTCAAAGTGTCAAAAAACACATTTGAACAACTCAGCAGCAATGTCTCTTTACAGAAATCATGACCAACTTACAAAAGATAAGTGTAATGAAAATAGTTTTAACTTGAAACTATCCATACAACGACGTCTTTGGATTATCTTGAGTAACCAGGTTTTTAGTTCTGGAAAGAGACATTGCTGTTGAGTTTATCAAATGTGTTTTGTTGTTGTTGTTTTTTGGCGCTGTGAGCGCCACAAGCTGAGTGGCATCTAGTTCCATTTTACTGGAGAGAAGCCAGATGTCCCTATGGGCAAAATCACCAGTACTCTGCACCAAAACAATCTAGATGGATAAATAGCACTACAGCGAAGAGGAAATATTTGTATTTTTGATTTTAGGATGAACTGTCCCTTTAAGGATGCACATATCAAACTTAAAGGGCCTCAAGGAAGACTGCCTTTGTCAATATTGTAAATACATTTTGCACATTTCCACAAAAATCTGCAGCAGTGCTGTATGGTACAGTAAACACTTGGTGCTGTGGGGCCCACAGGCTGTTGTCCAATTCGTCCTGTTGGTAATCCCTCCTAGGACAGACTAGTTAGTAATGATTGATGAGCAATTCTCACTGGGGTGGATGGATGCAGTGAACACAAGGTTCTTGAAACTCCCATAATTATAATAATAATAATAATAATAAACTTTATTACAGACTCAATGGTCCAGATAAGAGCAAGACAATACATACAAAAGATAATAAAAGACACATAGAAGTACCATACACAACATATTCACAATGCAATAAGATCACTTAATAAAAAAAGATAAAAAAAAAAAAAAAAATCCCCAATTCAATATGTACAGATCACTTAGAAAACAATTAAAAAAGTCAATGACCACAGAGGAGACTACTATACCAATGCTTCCATATCCTGGACATATAGCGTGTAGTGCTCAATTTGATGCTTGTCAAAGCCATGATTATACAGTTCTCTGAGTTGTTCAGCCGACCTATAAATTTATACATCAAATTTCTCAACCAGGCTTGCAGTGTATTAAGACCTGCAGACACGAACATCTCGCTGGCGCTACACCAACGTGGTCTCCTCAGAAGTCTCAAAGCATCATTGTAAGCTACCTGAATTTTACGCAGGCTTGCTTTGCTGTAATTAGACCACAAGTGGGCAGTATAGAGAGGAATTAGTTTACTGTATTATAGTGTATTTTACTTTTGTAGGCATTCTTGTTTTTCACACTTGTTTTTTTCTTTTTTGTGTACACCATGGCAGTGAAGGAACACATTTAGTACACTAAGCAGACTAAGGTTTATGAAGGGGACAATAACACATTGTATCTCGATTTGAATTTGTGATTTCACCTGTTTCAGGCATCGTGCTGATCTGCGCTGTTCTGACAAACAGCCTGGTCCTGATCTGCGTGGTTGCAGCTCAGATGGTGACGTCAGGCATGTCTTCCATGGGCGGACTGGGCGGCTTCAACATCAACTCCAACTTTAACCTGCAGGGCACTGAGCTGCAGCAGGTACGAGACCTGGACATGCAGTACAGCCAGATGAGGGCGCCGGGCATCTACGGTGGCATCGCCTTCAGCCTGACCTTGGGGGTCCTCTCGCTGCTGTTTGTGGTCGCTGGGAACAAACCGCCCCACCTGATGTCCAGGAAGCTTCTGTACGGAGCGCTGGTGTTTCAGGCAGTGGGAGCGGTGGCGTACGTGGTGGCCGTGGGGCTCTACCTGCACTTTGTCATCGGGGTCAACGCCACAGATGTGTGTCAGCAGCGCGAGAGGCTGTACGCCAGGAACGGCTACACCTGGATGAACTGTGATGTGAGCGGGGCGGATGCCGCCGTGGCTCTTTTTGGTCTCATCACGGCCATCCTGTACACCGCCGGCACGGTGCTCACCTTCCAGACGATCCGAAGGGTGAGGCGCTACCTGGAGGAGCGGAAACGCAGAGAAGCAGAGAAACAGCGAGCCAGAGCAAACCCACAGAGGGCCCCGCTGAGGGCTGAAACCACCTCAGTGTGAGAGAATGGACATCAGGGGCCTGTATCACATAAAGAGCAGTGGGTTACTAATGTGACTGAGGTCCTCTGGTACCAGGAAGCTTGCTCACTTTTAACCAGGGTAGATCACCATGGAAACCTATGCTGCACAGCTAACCTGGGAGCATCAGATTACCCACTGACCAGTCAGATCACTGAAAAATGGAGTCATTTTTCCAACAGGATCCTGACCTGGATAACAGTAGTGAGTTTACTGTAACTATTATTGATTTTAAACCCTTCTTCCAGCACTGCAGCTCAGGATAACATGAGTTTTTAAGCTTTCTGCACTCTAAGAGACAATAACTGCAAACTAAAATGTTTGTCGGGACAAAACTACACACACACACACAGAGTAAAATTTTAATATAACTTTTTGGTACCACACTGTATCTCAATCTAGTTGTTTGATTTTTAATTTGTATATTTTATCTGGCTAAACAGCAGTGTTTGCTGCTGCTGGATATCACCGTTTTATCTCAGAGAGCCATGAAGTTGAACTGTCTTTGTGATACAAGTCCAGTCTAGGAAGATTTAATTTCAACTGTTTGTATGTTGGATTATACTGTGTGAACTATAGCAGGGATTTATGTAAATGTTTTTAACATGGATACTAGTATAATTAATGTGCTTTTATATCAAAGTGTGATTTTATAATGCAAAGTTTTTGATACTGAACCTGTATAAGAATGTATCTACTCCAATTAAACCTCCATCAATGTGATTCTATTGAAGACTGTTGTTTACAATTACAAGTGTGATAAACAAAACAGCCTACAGGGGGCACCTGAACTCAATACAACACTGCTGTTATGTTCGCTCTCTGTCCCCTTCAGAGGCTTCCTGCCAGCCATGACATCACTGCTGTATGTCCCCCCTCCTGTCTCTGCTGTCTCACAATGGGCCACACATACACAGAGGGCACAGCAGTGACGTAACTGCTGGACTGTGCAATCGGGGACTTAATTACTAACAAAAGAAATTCTCTCGTGTGAGGTAATAACCCAAGTTCTAATTTTACCATTTCGGATAACACAATGCAGTGATTGTATCACAGCAGCACTAATAAGACAATGTGACCTTAGCTGGAGGAAAGGCAGGCCTGTTGCTTGGTGATGTGTATGTCTTAAGTATGGACATTTTCTTTTTTAAGATTTTGAAAAGGGTCAGTTCACCCACTGTACAAATGTTTAATGGTAAGCAGTGATGCAGCTTTACCGTAATGTGTTCTAGCAATTTATGATTATTTTCATTATCAATCAGACACAAAAAGCTTTTTGAAGGAATCAGCTTTGGAATTTTGACATTCTCTATATCAAACAAACAGAAAAAAATAAAAGAGAGAGAGAAAAGATTGTTAAATTAATTTGAAAATTATTGTTAATCATTTGGTGCCAAAACAGTAAAAAAAACAAGTCTAAGTTCCTAAAAAGGATTCAATTCACAATGATACAAAATAGGAAAAAGCAGTAAATACTCACATTTGAGAGGCTGGAATCAGAAATTGAAAACGGCTTGAACAATTAACAATTCCTTAAAATGCATTTTATCTACAAATTGTTTCAGCTCTTGAATAGAATTTTGATTGTCACACTAAAAGCAGAGAACTGGAGCACCTAGTAGCTCACCTGGTAGAGTGTGCACTCCATGTACAAATGCTGTGTCCTTGCTGCAGCAGCGGCAGGTTTGAGTCAAAGCGAAGCGCTTTGCTGCAAGTCATCTTATCTTAAAAAAAGCCAATGAATATTCATACAAAAAGCAGAGAACTTAAACAACTTTTTTACATATGTGAAAAAAACAGGCCAGATTAGCCAGATCTTGGGATTTTCTTGCGTTGCCTTGAGAAAATCAAATGTGATGTTTCAGTGTCTTGAGCACCAAAAACAAAAAAATTGCATTGACCTCCACTGTGCTGGGGAGAGATGTTTCAATTGCAAATGTGTAACTCGTCACAAAAAAATCCCAAACTATCAGCATAGCAACATCACAACAAAGCCTTTAAAAGCTCTTGACAAAGTCTAACAGATGGCTGCACAGATTATCTTTTACTTGTAAGTGTCCACCCTCCACAAGAAGTCAAAGTCAATGTATTGTGGTTATCTGAAAACTTTAATTTATTATATAGCAAAAGTAGCTCTCTTGTGCGATTTGCCATTATCGAGAAGTCTGTAACACTGTTCTGAGAACATTCATTGAGCTGGTAATAACTGTAGGACCCCCCCGCCCCCGTTCAGCATTTACTCACCACTGCAGCACCACTCTGAACTCTGCACACCCCCGAGAACACGAACCTGGAATATCAGCCTTTTGACATAATCATCTTTTCTCTCAGAGAATATTAGTACACTTTAGTGACTAGGTCACTTTAAAGTATTAAACTCCTAGGAGTTAGTTTAACAGCTCTACTAACTCCGACAAATGTAAGGCTGTCAGCCGCGAAACAAACAGGAAACGCCTGCTACAACACAAAAACACAATGGTCCATGTCTCAAAGTACCATTTTTACATACAGACTCAATAGTCTAATTAAAAGCAGTCAAAGTGCTTCTCCAAATGAAAGATATGGTAAAAATCAATTACATGTGAAGATTTAATCAACATAAAGTGTTATAAAAATTGCATTGCGTTTCAAGGGGCATAGAGTTAACAGTAGAAAATAAAGTAGGTAACAAAACACAGTCTCTCTGGTCCAGAAGCGTCTTCAGATTACTCTGAGGGTTTTGGAGGGAGCCGTGCAAGACCGACCGTCCTGATTTCACAGTTCTCCATCTGAAATCCAAGATAAGAAGTTGAAACTGGCTGCTGAAAAGCTGGGCAGAAGTTAAAGGGGTGTGACAAAATAGTCTGCAGGTTTCTGGTAGCTGTGTGCTTGCTGCTGGTTGTGTGTTTGAATTTGTTCTTGCTGCTGCTGCTGCTGCTGCTGCTGCTGCTGCTGCTGCTGCTGGATGATCTGCCGGACTTCCTCCTCCAGCTCTGGCGGGATGATGAGCTGGTCATCGGGGTCCGGCTGGGCAGGAGCATTGAAGTAGCCCCCCAGCTTCCTGACAGGGGCATCAGCCGCCTCCTCTATGAGGTCCTGGTTCCTTCCTTGGCAGGCGACGGAGCCGTTAGCTCGAGCCCGGCGTCCCAGAGTCCCTGACTGAGCCTCCCCGCTGAGGCAGGGAGAGGAAGGAGGGACAGGGGAAGGAGACGGGGAGGCGAAGGGAAGAGGTGAAGGCTGGTGATGCTGAGCGATGGCGGGAGGGATGTTTGTGCTTGGTTGAGTGTGTGTTTGGGTTGCGGAGCAGTCATGGCGGCGCAGACAGTGGACGTCAGCCTCCACCTCTACACGGCTGCCGTTAGAGAATACGCCAGCGATGGGCTCCTCGTCCTCGCTGTCGACCCCGTTGTCAGACAGAGCGCCGGAGAACTGTCTGTGGAAGCTTCCACCTCCGCAGGCCGGTCTCCGCACGCCGGCTCGCCCTGGCAGGTTCAGGTGGGACGTCAGGGGCTCGGTGTGAGGCGGCGGCTCCTCTGAGGACGCCGTCGATCCCACCTCGCTGCTCATTTCAGACGTACTGAACTCGCTGCTCAGCTCGCTCACTGTTCCTGAGGAGGCCGGCGGCAGCGGTATGCCGCCGTCACCGCTTGCTGAGTAGGGGTGTGTGCTGGTGTGTGCGCCCAGGCCAGGGCTGGGAGGGGGAGGCGGCGGCTCGCAGAAACAGCAGCAGTCTTCTGTGATGCTGAGCTGGACGACGACGGCGCTGAGGCTGTCGGAGCAGCCGTAGCTCTGAGCCAGAGTCACCAGCTTTTTAGCTGCAGCCAGAGCGTCTGGTACGTTCCTGACCGCCTCTACCGCCTCGCTGGGAGACAACATGTCCCACAAGCCCCGGCTGCCCAGGAGGAAGAACTCGTCCTGCGGGGTGAGAGTCACTGTGGAGACGTGGGGTCTGGGGGTCACAGACGGGCACAGGAAGGAGTAACCCATAATTCTGGTGGAGTCTGTTACACCGCTCACTTTGTTATCCTGCAGAGGACAAGGACAAAGAGCTGTTATGTCGTTTTTTTCAGACAAAACCTCAAATGTACACAAACTCCATCCATAAATGACAAATCGATTAATGTGGCAACTGTTTGTTTGATTTATGGATTATTAATTAAGTCTATAAAATGTCCAGAAATAGTGAAAATAATTGTAAATTTCAACCCTAATATATTCATTAACAGAATTTAATTTAATCTATTTATTTCAAATTACTTTTAAAATTAAACTTGTAGTTGTGTAGTCTAGAAAATATCCCCCCACAATTAAAAAAAGTTATCACAGCTCCTCAGAGATCAAGGTAATGTCTTCAAATTGACCAAAAGTACAAAATCCAGAGATAATCAATTTACAATAGAGCTGCACAAGATGAGGAAAACATGCAATAAAGTTGTTGAATCTAGCAATGACATTACTTTGGATAAATAAACATATTAAGTGTACTTAGTTTTGCGTTTTTGCTGCTTTAGGTCTACTGCTACAATATAAACTACTTGTTAATTAAAAAAATAACATACAATTTTTTCTAACACATTCAAGTGTTAGAAACAATAAAGTAGAAAAGTTACATTTTCAACGTGCAGTTTTCTATTGATACTCTCTTTCAACTATCTCAAAGTCTTTCACAATGTGATTCTTGCACAAATTGATATTGCGATAACTTTTTTTTAACAATAGATTTTGCAGCCTATCAACTATCAACAACACCTAAACATGACTCTGTCTTTACCTCGGTGATGATGGCGTTATGCTGCCGGACCCTCTGGTACTCCGGCTCCTCTTTGACGGTGTGTGTGGTGGACAGTTGCATAGCTTTACCGTCGCGGCACAAAACAGCCTGGCACCTGCCCACGTTGGCAGCCTTCAGGGTGAAGCAGCCGCCGTGCTCGCCAGGAGCCACCGGATCATGTCTGATGTGACACAGTGCTGCAGAGCCGCCCATCCTCTGGCCTGCTGTGCCCAGTTTCCTGCAGGAGAGCAACACGGAAACACTGAGTGAGCCGGTGTGAACAGTCGCTGCAGCAGCCTGGGGAAGTGTTCAGGAGTGATTGTTTGGCTTCTTTGTGACTCGTATGAGCTGTTTGTTTACCGTTGCATGGTGAGGAAAGTGTTGGTCATATAATCTTCCTGCCTCTGGCCTCTGTGCAGCTCCTCTGCTAGCACGTCTCCCATGGTGCACTGCAGCAGGTAAGGCACCTCCACGTTTTTGTCTCCGTCGAAAACTCCATACAGAGCTTCACGAATCCCACAGAAGCTGTCCAGGGCCAGAGCAGCCACACACAGCCTGAGGACAACAACAACAACAACATCAACAAGCGATCTCAGTGTAATGACAATTCTGACAAGAAATTTAGAAAAACATCAAACATCAAACTCCATATCCTCCAGGGACAATTGATCGAGATCCTGCATAATGTTCACGGTTAAAGACAAAAGCATTTTATTAACCACAGTTTCATCAGTCACATCTGCACCAAAACAGATCTGCTGACAAAAAGTGTTTAAATCTTTGCTGTCCAGGCAGAAAACTTGCTATAACAACAATAAGCATGTAATATTCAACAGTAAGCAGCCAGATCAGCTGAGTTGGTGTTTTGAATAATTTAGAAAATGTATATTTGTGTAGACTGGCATTTCTTTAATTTATTTTAAAGTTGGTTTTTTATGCTTTTATAAAAATTCTGTTTCTCATTACTATTACGTTTTTTTGTGAAATTTTCTGAAAGCATGATGCACCTGTGGTTTGGAAATGTGTTTAATAATCAAAAGAAATTTTACTCACTTTCTTAATTATATTTTTATAGACTTTAAGAGATCCATAAATGACATTAATTCAGATGAATAAAACAGAAAAAGAGGGAGGAGGACTGACTTGTTTTTGACTCCAGAGGCCTCCGTGTAGCCGTGGCTCCACACTGCAGGGGCCCCGTGGCTCTCACTCACACATGGAGCTGAAGGAGATGGATCCACCCTGAAACATTTGATATTACTGCAGAGAGGAGGAAAAGAAAAAAGGGTTAGCCAGTTGGTTTCATGAGTCAATAGCACATATATTTTCCACAGACTGTTTATTACTGTCATTATCATCACTGCAGGATCTTTGAGGTTCATACTTGAGGAGCTCCAGGCTCTTGTGGTCCAGGTTGAGGCGAGGATTCCCGGTCAGGTCCAGCTCCTGAAGCTTCGGAGGAAGAGTCTCTGGCAGAGTCACCTCAGTCAGCTCATTGCAGCTCAAGTCGACACACTGCGAAAGCACAACCAGTGCATTTCATTAACCAACACTGATATCACTTTTCCACCAAAATCAGAGCGTGTACGCAGGGTTCTTTGAAACATGGAAAAAAAAACTAAATATCGGCAATAGATTGCCAGTACACCAGAGCTGTGTACACAGCTCTGAAGCAGACAAGTATTCCTTTCTGTGTGTGTGTGTTTCATTCAACACCAAATACAGACCAGAACACAAGTTAGTAAGCAGCATGGAGGCCAGTAAAAATGTTACGGTAAAATGTACTTCTTTTTCATTTCTCTTACTTATTCAGTTTCTCTCTAAAACTTGGTCAAAATTAAATTTGGAAAGATTCTAGTTGCAAGTTCTAGCACTGCTTGGGCAGAGACGAACGGTAATTTGTGATGTCCTATCACTGTATCTCACCGACAAAGAGGCTAAAATTAGCGCAGTCACTAGGGTGTTGTATTAGCAATGAAGCTGATTGTAGTCGGCACTGATAAATACCCATGACTACTGCAGAGTCATCTGACCTGAGAGTGGATGCCGATTGTTACCTTTCCCACTACATTATAAAACCATGTTAGCTGATGGGGTTTTTTTTGTGCAGTGGGGAAGGGACTTAGCAATTTTTCTTCCATGACCAAGATGTGACGATGACGAGATGAACATCATTAAACACTTACTCTGACTATGTGTATCTACATTAAATTTTGTTAAAGAAAGAAAAAGAGAGACTAAGATGGGGTTTAAACAACAACAAAAATTTACTTAAATCTCTATATTTTGACTGACAAAAAAGGAGACAATATCAACAGTCTACAGTTTTCATTCACTTAAACTATGCCAAAAAGTTCAGCTTTTTTTGACTAAAATGAAACTAAAAAAACCAGGCTTTAAGTCAACTAAAACTAAAAAAAAAACAGGTTGAGATTTGCTAAGTATGACGAAAACTAGCAAGGACATTTAACACAGGACTAGACTAAATAAAACAACAGCTGACAAAATTGGCCTTGAGCACCAAGCACAGATAGAGAGACCAAAGGTCATTTTAACTTGTTAATAAATTTGATTTTAATTCAAGCATGACTACATATTTGCATCAGACCTTTTGATTTCCCTTTCTCAGAGGTTTTGTTTGACATAAAAGCTCAGAGGACTAGCTCACAAAGAAGCTTTTCAAAATTCTGACAGGCGTTTTGTGCACTGATACAGAATCATGATGCATGTCTGAGTGGTTTACGAGGCCACCCTTATTTTACACACACTCCTGCACAGACAGGAGAATGGAACCGTCATTTGGGTAGGCAGAGATTAGAGAGTTACGAGGAGATTACAAAGGATTTCCTGATCTGGCCCAACCCAATAACGATGAACACAGAGGTAGGCAGACAGAAAGCGAGATAAAGAGGGACAGAAGGAGCATGCTTTCTGTCATCTCAGTAGAATAATGCTGACTTTCATCCTTTATTTCCCAAACTAATTCCACAAGGTATCTAACTAGGACAAAAGCAAATTCTGCTTCTGTGAAAAGGAGTGCATGTGGTTGTTTTGTGTGTCAAGAAGAAAGAACAGCTAAATGAATGAAAGGAAACAGAGCCCAAAATACCTGCGTCTAGCAGACTAACCTTGATCTCAGGCAGCTGGAGCACCTCAGGGAACGCGTTGATGCAGTTGGAGTGGGCGGAGAGTGTGTGCATACGCTGACAGCTGAGGATGGTGGTGGGCACGGCCCTCAGTCTGTTGCCGCTTAGGTCCAGCTCCTCCAGCTGCTCCAGTCGTGCCAGTTTACTGCAGGAGGCAGAGGTACTGTTATTTTGGGACACTGCCACTGCAAACTTTATTTTTAGGGAACCACATTTATCAAACTCATCTCGCTTGTGGCTTAAACCTGACTCTGACCCAAGGCTGTGATTTTTTTATGTTTCTGGTTTTTTTTTTGTCCTTCAATGCAGCAAAATTCAAGGTATGAATCAGCCACTTGACTATAGTTTGGATTTACTCTTTAGTGAGCACAGTTCACGTGCAATTCTGTATTTTACCTGGCAGTAAAGGTCTGCAGCTGGTTGTAGGCGAGGTGAAGCACCCTGAGGTGTCCATGTCCAGTCAGCAGAGGGACGCACTTGTCTGTCAGGCTGTTATTGGTGACATAGAGCTCCTCCAGGCTGCTGAAGCTGTCCTCTGATAGGCTGGCTGCTGGGAGGTTCTCCAGCTTATTTGCAGATGCATTTAAGTATCTCAAGCTGTGATGAAATCCCAGGAGAGAATACAAACTTAGTACTTGAACAAATGAAAGAAAGATGAGGGCACAAATGTGCAAAGAAAACCAAAGCGAGTGGAAGGATATTGTGTTGTAGTGTGTACCTCTGTGCTTTGATGAACAGGTTGTGTGGGAGCTCAGTCAGATGGTTGTGTTGGAGGTCCAGGACCTCGAGCTGTGACCTCTCCAGCCTCTCAGCCAGCCGGCACACTTGGTTCCAGCCTGCCAGCAGTTTTCTCAGGCTCCCACTGGACAGCAGCCTACACAACACAGAGACAACACAGCCAGCTCAGCCTCTCTGTGTGTAATCTGTCAGAGTGAACTCTGTTTTACCCCGATGAGGACACAGAGGACTATTTCATGTGTTAATATGTCATAATGGCCCAATCTTCCACTAAGGAACAATGAGTTGATGTTACTTGAGAATCATGGCTGCCTAGATGAAGACTGAAAGAAATGCTTGACCTTGAGTTGAAATTACATTTTGTGCCTCTTATAGAGTAGAAGTAGTTGGACTACAGTCATCTATAGCAAAGATCAAATTGTCTTTGATGGCAACAGTACATGTTTTTAGTTGCTGCCAGAGGCTGTACACATACTGAAAATAGCACTGCACTGGAGTGGGCGTGTTGCCACAGGTACAGATGAGTTTTTTTGGAATAATATACATATTTAGAGTTAAAATATCTATGTGTATAGTGTTTTTAGCCTATTGTAAGTCAGACTACTCTAAAATGATCCTGCCTCTTAAAACAATGTTTCACATTAAAACTTTCCCTTTTGATTAATAAATTATATATTTTTTATAAAGTGTCTTCTTTTTTGTTCTCCTGTTTTTTTAATTGAATTGAATTCAATTGTTTCTGCTTAACATTGCCGCGTGTTGCTGTTGAAGTGTGGTTAAGTTAAACTTTGCTGCTGGAGAAGCACATGTTTTTTCCCGTCTCACTCCCCTCCATCAGTACTAAAACTTTACCAACGCAGTAACCTCTTTGAAATTAAGGAGGAGGCTAACACAATGTCAGCAGTGTGACAGCAGTTTGCTAGCTAGCAGGATGTAATTTTTTTTCCCTTAGCATGTTTTGGGCTAGGCAGAACATGATGAGGGAAAATGCAGTAACATGCACACACAGCCAGACAAGCCAGCAGGCAGAACAAAGACGCTCAAACACAGAGAGAGAGAGAGAGCGTGACTTCATTTTTTGCTCAGGATGCCATTACTCCACTTTATCTTTGCAGATGAACATTTTTTGCTGCTATAATAATATTCTAAATGCTACAAAGCCTCTAAAAGATCATGGGGGAAAACTAGACAGGTAAAAAAAAAAAGAAACAATGTGGGAGAGAAAAATAGATGGGTGAAGAAAAGATATATTCTTCGGTTGTCTCCTGATGAACTTTTGCGTTGTGCCGAGAAATGTTGGGTCTCCCTGCACACTCCCTGCAGCAGCACAACATGCAGAGAGCTTGGTGAATGTCAAAATTGCCTAGATCAGGGGGTGTGGTTATTATTACATACTCTATCAGCAAGTCACATAATTCATCTCATAGCTCTTAAACAGCTGTGCCACCTTTAAACGTGATAACAAACTTCACAAACTCAAAATTTGAGCCTATCTCAGGAAATGACTTAATGGTTCAGAGCATCAACATGAATGCACATCACCACAACTGTGTATCCAAAGACAGATGGAGTTTGACAGCGATAATTGTAGTGTATCTCACCTCATACACGGTCACATAGTTTAGTAATCATGTTTGAGGGTATGGGCGTTATTCTGACTGACACACGGCCGTTTCATGTGCTTTATTTTCATTAAATTGCCTGA
Source organism: Plectropomus leopardus (assembly GCF_008729295.1). Lineage (NCBI taxonomy): Eukaryota > Metazoa > Chordata > Actinopteri > Perciformes > Serranidae > Plectropomus > Plectropomus leopardus. Next base: position 6,173,344 of record NC_056465.1, read on the forward strand.
CAGCTCTACACACATCAAACTGGTCAGTTAGAGCTCACAATTCTGCTTTTTTATGGAGACATCTCATTACCAGGGCTCATCTTTCCCATTCTTCTTTTTTTCACAAACTTAAGTCTCATGTTTTATCATTGAAAGACACTGCATTGCAAACACTGGTGTGTAACATTGGTAACTAAACTATGCGACCATATCCAAGGCGAGATACATTAGAATTATTGTTATCATACTCCATCTGTCTTTGGGTGTGGAGGATGTGTGGTGATGTGTGGTTATGTGTGTTCATGTCGTGACGCTTTGAACCCTTCAGACTTTTCCTGAGGTACAACTTTCCGTTTGCAAAGCTCCTTATCATGTTTAAGGGGGGCACAGCTGTTTCACAGTTATGAGACCATGGTCGTGACTGGCTGAGTGTATTTAGTAGTCACCAAACCTGCTGATCTCAGCTATATTCACCTTCATCAAGACCTTTGGATGTTGTGCTGCTGCAGCAGGTGTGCAGAGACTCAGAATACTCTGGAATAATGCAGATGTTTTGCGAAGTAACGCAATTTTTCTGGTAAAACGCAAAGTATTTATTGTTTATTTCATCCAGATATTTTCAACCATCTATTTTTTCTTCCCATTTTTTAACCCATCTTATTTCTCTCTTTATTATCACCTCTTTTTTAACACCCCCCCCCCCCGTTTTTGTCACTTGTTTGTTTTCCCCCTATCTTTTTTCACTCATTGATTGCTTTTTTCCCTAAACTTTTTTTTTACCCATCAACCCCTTTTTTTTACCATCTTTTTTCACCAAGCGATTTTTGTCTACAAAATGTGTTTTTTTCACCAATCTTTTTCTTTCCTTCACAGTTTTTTATTTCACCTATCTTTTTTATTTTTTCTCCCTAATCTTTTTTTCACCCATCTATTTTCCATTAAGGGTTGTACACAGCACCTTAATCTTTAATTTTGTGCTATATTACCCATTCAAATGTTAACTATTACATCCAAGCAGCTACCTCCCTTTCCGTCTGTATTTTAAGAACACAGTGTATTTGTGAAAAACGTATCCATGCAGCAGGTGTTTGTGTGATGCTCACTGTATAGGCAGCTCTGTAACAGAGTTATGGTTGATGTCCAGCACTTCCAGTCTGCTGCTCTCACACACCCAGGCGGGGACACATCCCAGCTTGTTCCTTTAATAAAACAAATACAGTCAGCATGCAGCTTAGAACAAGAACATAGCCTTCTTTTCTCCACAGCAAATAGGACAGTTAAGTATTCATAGAGTCTTCATACCAGGACAAATCCAGAACAGTCAGATTCTCTGGCACCGGCTGCACCTCCAGCAGCTTCAGCTCTACAAACACAACATGCATAATTCTTTATAATCTGTGTCTGGATGTATATATAGCGCCAGACATTAACCTGTTTATATAGCACATAATAAATGTTAGTACCGTTGTGTGCAGCATGCAGGCTCTTGAGGGCGTGGCCACTGACTCTGAGGAGAGAGAGAGTGTTCCTGTCGCAGCGGAGGAGCTCCAGCCTACAGAGAGGCCTGACATCCAGCTCCTGTAACCCAGTGTCCCTCAGGTCCAGCTGGACTATGTGGACCAGCTGCTCCGAGTCTCCCGCTGTCACCTTTTGAAGCCTGTTCAGTCTGTACAAGAGAGCAAATAAACATAAGGAAAGAGGGTAGAAAGAACTTTTTGAACTTTGGGATTAAGATTTCCAAATCCACAGGACAAAAACAGGCAGTGATGCAGAAACACATAGCAGATTTTCCCCGCAGTATCTTGGGAAGTGTTGGATTTCTGATCTGCATTGTTCCTGTGTTATGTCTAAAAATGTCCGGAAGTCCTTGAGGATATGTTTACCTGAGATCTATGTGGCGAGCAGGCAGCCACTGCAGTCCGGCCATATCCAGGACAGAAAGCTGGTTCCCTGCCAGACACAGTCTCTCCAAGCCTCTGAGCTTCTCTAGGACAGGGGGGACGCAGCTGAAACAGTTGAAGGACAAGCCGAGGTAGGTCAGGCCCTCCAGAGAGCCCAACTCCATGGGCAGACAGCTCAGGAAGTTACCATCCAGGAGAAGAGTCTGCAGGCTGAACACAACAAGAGAACACAGGATGATGGACGGCAGAAAGTGCTCAACATTAATCTGTTCTTAGAATCTGTTCTAGAATAGCCGACTCGTGATTGTTTGCTTCAGCCCACCAGTCAAGTTGCACTTTTACATACAGTTTAAATCCATGTCTTTGAAAACATGGATGCTTCACAGAAAGCTTCCTCTCAGCAGATATATACAATCAGCACAGCTTCAAGGTGTTCTTGAGATATCACACTCACAAGAATGAGACAGGTGCGATCACAGTGACCTTAAACTTTGACGTGTGACCACCAAAATCCAATCAGAACATCGTTGAGTCAAAGTGGATGTTATTTGCCAAATTTGACTAAACTTCCTCAAGGCCTTCTTTAGATATCTCATTCACAAGAATGAGACAGACATAAGGCAATGTTTCCAACTCTTTTCTGATGACAGTAGCCAGAACTAGTTCCAAAATCGCTACAGGTTGCCAGATGACATCATGTGCTCATTTGCATATTGGTGACATTGTCTGTCGCTTTTTAGAAATAAAATCACTGAGATGGTCTGAAAGTTGCTAAATCTATCGGAAAAATTGCCATGTTGGCAACACTGACAAAAGGTCACAGTGAGCTTGACCTTTAATTACAAACCCAGTTTGTAGGTCCAAGAAGACATTAGTGCCAAATATAAAGAAATTCCCTAAAGTGTGCAACAGACGAACAACCCAAAAACATAATGCCCCTGGCCACGACTATCGCTGGCATGGAGACAAACAAAATTATCCATGAAACTCAGAGTTGAGGTCTAAATGTTGAATACTGTAAAGGGACATGTTTAAAATCACAGTACATCTAAACAGTGTGTAACTACACACAGTTTGCTGGTGCACACAATAACTGAGCGCTTGACCCCAAATACCCTGTCATGCGGGGATAGCATCAGCATGACTCTGCACTCTGATCACCTGCACAAAACCTCTGCACCGTCAGGACACAAGTCTGGTGCACAGCCAGTTGTTCACTTAATACAGAGAGGGATTAATCTGCATTGATGGAGCCACAATGACAACAGCTCCCATCTGATGTCAGCAAAGTACAGGTCACAGAGGATACTTTCTGCTTTAGGGCAAATATCTGGCAAATTATCATCATCATTATCAGCGCCGTTATCATTATAGCAGCAGCCCCAGCGGTCATCGTTTCTCTTTCTGCACACTTACTTGTGCATGGTTCCAACTTCTGCAGGCAGAGCCGAGAGACGGTTCCCAGACAAGTTCAGCTCAGTAAGCGAGGTGATGTCACACAAGGCCAGGGGAAAGTCTGACAGAGCGTTATTTGACAGACTGAGGCTTCTCAGTTTACAAAACCTAGAGAGAGTTAGAGAGAACGAGGGGGAAAGGGGGAGGGGACAGGAAGAAAAGGGGTAGACAAAGAAGGACAAAGATGTTAATCTCTCAGTGCTATAATCAGACTTTAGCCTTCTACTGAATTGAAAAACTAACACTGTGAAAAACTTTTTTAGTCACATAACGCCCATCTCATAAACAAGGAAAATTATGAGAGGAAGCCTGTGCAAGGTCTCAAGGATGCAGCTCCATAATGCTTACAGTACACGCGCTATTTAAAGCTAAATGTTTACACGACTAAAAGGTTTCACCATAACAATGCAGCATGGGGTTCAGGTAGGAACATCTGTGTTTGTGTGTGTGTGTTTGTGTGTGTGTGCACGCGCGTGCGTGCGCGTGTTCCTCCTGGCTTTCCCTGCTAGTCTAATCCAGTTCACGGAGGGGTCGAGGTGAAAGGCTGAGCCGGACCCACGTCCTTCCGAGGGAAAGTCACAGGCTCGGCACGGGAAAAACACATTCCTCAAAAACACTGCCTGGGAAGCGTGTGTTTACGGAGGAACAATAGCAGCGTATAATCACAGTATATCATCAAGTAAATGTCCGGCTTCAGCATAATCTTCTTCTGAGTAGCTACAAAGGAGCCAAAGTAAGAGGGAGAGAGAAATTGCTGTAAGGGGAATATTTCAGCAGAAGCAAAAAGGATGAAAAAACATGATTGAGACATGACAAACATTGCATTGCTTCTTTGGGGCAAATAACATATCAGTTTAATGAAATACAAAGCTTGATACTCACATAAATGATGCTCATCTTGTAATTATCTCGGCAACCACACCTGTGTATATACATTGTGTTTGGACAACAATACTGGACTTTATCTAAAAATGATTAATATTACGTGGAAACGCAAACAGGAGTTCACGAGCGTCCAGTAATTAAGTGTCAGTCTGTATCAAGTCTTGTGCTACTGAAGGAAAAGTGTGTAGAATTTATAAAGGTCTATCGGCAGTACCACCGCCATGTTTGTACTGCAGCCCAGAGCGGACAAACCTAACACTTACTCTAAAAAGGAAGTTTTGCATTTTCATTACCTGAGAGGCACTATAGAGAAGAATGAGGGGAAGGGTTTTCAGCCTCACCACGAGATGTAACTAAATCTTACACACTACTACTTTAAATTCAATTTTGCACAAGTAAGGGACACACAGCTTTTCAGTAAAGGATTTTTACTTCAGCCACAAGGCTGTTAAACCAGACCGATATTTGGCATTTTGTCGATTACTGTATCAGTATTTTATTTTAATAATCACTGATGAAACTAATTAATTAAAAAGTGCAAAGAAAGTATCAGCATGGGAGGAACCCTTCCTTTGTAAAACCTCGTTCTTTTTATTTATTCATTTTTTGTTTAAATTCTCACTTGACTTTGTAAAAAAGTTGCTGGGAACTTGCTGTATCTGATGTTGAAAGTTTCAGTTTTAATCAAAACATTTGCTTAAGGAATTTAAACAAAGTCTTGTGTTGAAGTTTGTTACATTCCAAATTCTTAATCTTGATAGAGAGATTTTTATTTTTATTATAAATGCAAATTTGTTCCAGATATTGGTTATTGGTCTCATTATCTACTAATAACCTGTATCCGTATCGGCCCTGAAAAACCAATATCGGTTGAACCCTACACAATATGTAAAGTTTTAATACTTGTCACATGTCAACAGTTGGACCTGGATTAATCAACAACACTACTAAATACCCATTTATACTGCCTTTCGACTGCAAGAAAGCGGTTTCGGGATTTAGTGCCTTTTTAAACAACACTCCTCTTGGTCTACAATAAAAAAAAAACAAAAAAACAACAAACTGATCCTACAAACAAATACTTACTCCACATACTTTGTCCTGCTGCCAGAAATACTCACTGTTAAATGTGTATTAATATGCTGCTGAAAATAGTCCCCAGCATATATGCTATTGAAATCAAAGTATATAATTATAACCCATGTTTAAGGATTTACATCTTAGGAAGGAACCGATTGGCTTGGGGTTTAGAGCCACAAACAGGGTAGGGAAGTCAAAAAGTACTGACAGACAGACTTCCGCATTGTGGGTTCTGTTCTTTCCAAAAGATTTGTGAAAAATAAAGATGTAGAAATGACAGATACTGCTCATCTTATTTGTAGGTCTGGCTCCAATTTCATTCTTATGTTGCTCAGATGCTGATGTTAAAAGTTGTTAGTGAAGCATACCTATTCTATTTTGACGGGGCACTCATCCTGTAGCAGATGACTGATGAAGGTGAATAACTGCACAGACACAAAGACATTCTCTTACACTGAAAATGACATTATGACCAATGACAAATTGGACGAGCCCTCGGTCCCCGAGGTCAGGTGGCTGGATGTCAGCTCTCTCATCACCGGTGTAGGTCTCTTTTAATCATCCAAACCACACAGCCGCCCGCACACACGTCATCTGTAATTTGATCTAAGCTGCTTCCTCTTTAGACCATATGCTTGCTCCCCAAGACAGCAAAAACACCGAGGGATATCCAGAGGAGGGAACGACAAAGAGGAAAACACGCTTTTCAACGATCGTCTCCTCCTGTTGCATTGTTCCAAAACACACAGGATGGTGTTTGGTGACAGAAACTCACCTGGTCAGTGCTGGAACACCTTTGTGCAGCGACATGAAGTTGTTTTTGAGATTGAGGTGTGTGAGGTCCTGGCTGTAAAAGAGCTGAGCGGGCAGCTCCTCCAGGCTGCAGCAGGACAGGTCGACCGAGTTTATCCTCTGGGACGCAATCTGACAAAGAGGAGAGGAACGACAGGACAGCATGATGAGCAACCACAAGAGGCAGTTGAGACATGTAAAATCCCACCATCATCATCAAGATGAATCAAACTTGAATTTATGTGCCAATAAAATCTGATTACAGAAGCAAACAGTGTAACTGTGGACACAGATACATGCAAATTACACTTCAAGTACCTTTGAAGCCGTCCGGTGCCAGCGGAGGTGCTCTGTGTAGGAGTCGTAGCTGATGTAGTAGGTCTGACTCTGAGGACCAGCTGAGCTGAAAGCCAGGCAGTGGCTGTGTCTCCTTACCTCCTCCACCTGCAGCATAAAACATGTGGTAGCTTCTTTGGCATCTTTTCTTAAAACCAATAAATGACTGAGGTTTCAAAAATATGTCATCTTCTCCATCTCTGACCCTCTGTCTTTCCCCAAAATATTTAATGATACAAAAATTCTTGTTTTTATCTCTTTTGCAAATGGCATAAGGCAAGTTTTTGAGGTGGTTAAAGTTATTCAATCTTTGACAATGCACACACACACACACACACACTGAGGTGCAGATGAGTGTGAGATTCGATTAAAAATATCCTAAATTAAAACACGTTGCCCAGTTCTTCTAAATATACCATGTTTTGTTCATCAAAAATATTCAGCTACTTGTATCTAGTCTTCACTGGAGTGGTGTCCAGGGATTCTGTGGTCTCCACTAAACAGCAATGTGGCCTATACATTACTATAGAGTTGTGCGACGCCTTTTATTTTAGGATAAAGATGCACTCTACAAATTCATTTCAGTCCCTCCCAAAACTAAGCATTTCTGTTCTGACTTGCCATACACGTGTGATGGTACAGCAGTAGTATTTTTTGATGAAATACATAAAGACTATACTGCAACAATATTATAGGGTTAATTTACACATTGAGATTTTTGATGAATAATCATCAGTAATGTGGATATAATGACAGATGTTGCGTTCATGCTACGAGCAACACAGCAACAGGCTACATTTCATTTTCAATGGAAGCTATGACATGATGCTGCAAAGAGATGCGCTACACTTGTTGCTGCCGACAAAAGTGATGCTCTACAAACAAAAGTTGAACTGACTTCAACTTTTTTCAGCGCTCTAATCATGCAGTAAAGAGTCAGCTGCTCAATGGTTTGTTTTTAGCTGCCGCACTGCATTATTTAGCTTAGTTAGCTGACCCTGTGCTAGCTTTATGTAAACTGCAGTGCACACAGGGAAGCAACAGGGCGGCAAAATGAGATGTTAAAATGGAGCTCAGACATTGATCATGAGTGTCAAAATTTTTATGACCAAATACAAATTTTAGTTGATGTTCAGTCGAGGTGCTTTGTGGAAAATAGCAGAAACGCAGACCCTGTGACTACGTTACGGTACGGTCATGTTTGAGTGACACTTCAACAGCCACTCGGCGATACTGTAGCTATAATAATAATAACAATAAGATAAAGAAGGCACGCTTATGCTGTTTCACATCTGGTGTGAAATGCAGCATAAATGGGTAAAGGCAAATCACAGAACAGCTAAAACAGTCTGGTAAATTCATATGACAAAAGAGAGAGGATGGCAAAAAGTTAAAACATTTTTCAACTTAGGACGGCAATGCTGTCTACCGTGGCTGTTGCTGGTATCTTCTGCCGACCTCGCCTAATTTTACCGTCCTGCTCTTGTTCACTGAAATGACATACGGTTTGCCGTCTGCCAGATTCCATGTGGACACACCAACCGGCTGATAAACAGGTACCAAGCCAGGAAACTAATCAAACAAATAAAAGACATGAACACACTTGAGAAAGTACCTTTCCACCTATGAGAGGGAGGATGTGCATCTTGCCAGTGTGGGCGTGTTTCACAGAGGAGACAATGAGGCAGGTTCCACTCAGTGTGACCTGACGCTTCGACCAGCGGTTCACCGGCAGTGCCAGCTTCCCTTTCCGCACGTTGAACACCCCAGAAAGCTGCACTCGCTCAGAGCCACCCACACTCCGGGGCTTGCCTGAAGAGAGAGAAAGAACCTTGTTACATGAGACTGAATGAGACGGCTGATGATCATTAGTGGAGCTCTCATCATAGACACTGATTTTTATGTTTCATAATGGCCTTTTTGCACAATAGAAGATGTTATTTTTAGCTGTCTGGGATTTTGTGAATGAACTCGCTCACACTGGATGTCTCGTTCAGAAAGTGTAGAGTGACTGAGAGCTATGTGGTTATGTAAGTGAATTGTAGCTAATAGCGTGCAGGCCGCGAGAGCGAGCAGTCACTCAGGCGTGATTTGTTACATTAACCCCTTGCTGACACAAAAAGCAGCCACAGTTCAGCTACCGTCGCAGGGCAGAGCGGGAGATTGGCCTGAAACGCCAGGCGGGGTGTTCCCCTTCATCGCCTTGCGTGTTTAGACACAGTGAAACAAACTATAACAGACTGATGATGTACAGTGTCTTATAAAACTGGGTTTTCCGGTCGGTGCTTTTCATTCTCAGCTCTAGTGATCACACAGCGGAGAACAGGAGAAAGGGAGACACATGAAGAGTGTGAGCCACTGAGAGGCCTGAAATCAGATTAGCTTGTTATGTAACGTCTTATAACACCAGCACCTTGATCCTCCCGGACGCCTCCTCCAGTGACTTACACAAAGCGTCACTTAGGTTTTACTGGGACTTACCAGCTCCTGAGGGCTGGCTATCCAGCGTCAACGCTACAAGTACAGAGAGCAGACACTGAACGCTTGGTCAGATGCCGAGAATTCAGAGAGCTCCAGATCTAAATCTGAATTTTGAACGTTTTGGATTCTATTTTATTTAGGCAAAGTTACCATACAGCTGTATCTGTTTGAACATTTAATATTTGAGAAATTGTGATTTTTTGTAAAAAAAAAAAAAAAAAGACTTGTGGAAAAACATGCTTACATCCTGCAAAGTTAATTTTCAGAAAAAGCAACCAAAGCCCAAACCACCTGGATTTCATTGCTTTATTCACTGGGATCTAAAGATATCGCTACCACACAGAAAAGTCAGGAAAAAAGCGAGTCATTAAAGCGCACAGTTTCCAGAAAAATATATTTGTTATATCTACTGCACCGTCCAGCTCTTGTAATGTATGGTTTGGTTTTGTGAAGTACTTAGTAACTTTGGTTTAAAAACAACGCTATACAAAAAAAGTTATTTTATTATTATTAAGGTCTTTAAAATGTCTACAACTCATTAGGGATGGGAATCACCAGAGGTCTCATGATATGATATTATCGCAATTTTTAAGTCACAATACAATATTGAATAGAATAATATTGTTTAGTATTGCATACTTATATTCTGGTCATTACCTTTTTTCAACTACAAATTCCGTCACCAAAGGAAAACTTTGTTAACATTTGTTTAATCATATACGACAAAGTTTTCAGTCTGTTTATCTCAGTTCAATCACTTACAGTATATCATAGCAAACTGTACCTAATGGACTGAAAAAGCAATAGATTTATTTTTCTAGTATGCTGCCAAAACTTTACTTTGTATTAGTAAAATTAATAATTTATATAATAAAAAAAGTTATACGTGGTGTGTGTGAATTGATACGATATTGCTACATAAAATATTGCAATACTATGCTGTATCAATTTTCCCCCAACTCCAACAACTCATACAAATAAAGATTATTTTGTTTAGTGAATATTCTGCTGATTATTTTCTCCATTAATCAATTCATCAGTTTGATAGTTAATTGTAAGAAAATGTAAAACACACTCACTATGATTGTAAAAAGCCCCAAGTTTACATATTTGAGTTGCTGCTTTAATGCGACCAACAGTCCAAAACAGTCCAAATTTACTGTTACAGAGAAGAGCAGCAAAACCTGGCATTTGAGAAGCTGGACATAAAAGTATTTGGCATTTTTGCTTAAATAAATGAATCCATTAGGCCCTAATTCATTATCAAAATAGTCCATCAACTAATCGTTTCAGCTCTGCTGGTGTTTAAAATCATTTTGGGTGACTGCCATCCATAATTTCAGAGCTTTTTGTAATTAATTCAAAGATGAAGGATCTGCCCACATAAAAAAACTGAAGTTCTGTATGTATCCTTGGTTCCAGCAGGAACAGGGAGTCCTGACAGTACAGACGCTGATGATGTCAGTTAATATAAATAAAGATATGAGGCAGAACAATTCATGATAAACTTAGATCTGGTGGTTATAAACACCAACAAGTCTGATCATATTCATAAAAAGTCTCAATACAGTTCTACATTTTCATACATTATTAATGTTCAATATCAGTTGTGGTGTCTTTTATGAGAAATGCATGAGGCTAACGATTGAATACGTGTGACATAAACGTACTGATGGAGCTGATCAATGTTCGTTCAAACACAGCCCATTTTAAACTAAACAATAATGTGCTCTGTGAATTGTGGGGGTCCACCCTTTCCTGGGCGGTGCAGGCGTGACATAGTGTGTTAATATACACACTCATACATGCCCTTTTCCGTCCGGCCATTTCTCTGACTGGGGAACATCCTGTCTCTCATCAAGCAGCCGAAAGCAATTTCCTGTTCGACAAAACTTTTTGATGCATCTTGTCCCTGACAAGCCCGGTGTCCCTACATGCACCGAAAGTCCAGCAGTCCAGCGGTTACAAGACTCTGCTGGAAGCAGTGTTTTGGATTTCGGCTGAAATCTCAGCTCTTAAACAGCAGCATCACTGAGCCGTGCAGCTGGTGTGGTGTTGTGTGATGTCCACACTCTGAGGACAAAATAAGATGCTGGCCTTCATAGCTTGCAGGTATTTAGTGAGTGCTGGGCACCAGTATCTGACACGTTTGCTGGGGGAGTATTTAACCTTGTGGAGTAAAGCAGTGACCTCTGGGTACTGCAGTTCTGAGCTGAAGAGGAGTCTGCTGCTGTGACTGTCTCAATGAGATCCGAAACACTGAGGAGGTGAAATATGAGTTCCACTGAGGTCACTTTTCTCTTACTGTCAGCACTGTGTTTGTGCATGTGTGTGTGTGTGTGTGTGTGCGCAATAGAGAGATAGCAAAAGAGAAAGAGAATATTTGGTAGCATGCATTTTACCAGAGGGATAATGCTGAGTCAAACTCCTGTGGTTCTGAACAGCAACAAAAATTATAAACAATTACACACTCCAAGAGGACAGGGCAGTGTGAAGGATTTTTTTTCTTGTAAAATTGTTTTACTTCTCCAGGCCTCTAAAATAACAGTATGGAAATAAATGAATCAGTCAAAAAGGGGTTCCAGAGCCAACTTTGCTTTGTTTTTAAAAGGCTCACAAGCCAAAACAAGTAGGGATTTGTGGTAAATTATTCCAATTTAACTTGAAATTTCTTATGTTGCCAACGCCAAGTCACTTCTCATCATCACACCACTTCTCCTCTGTAATTGTCCCCGTCATGCCAGCAGCACTTCCACTTTCCTGTCGCACCAGCCTCTCACTGCTTGTTTCACGGCTGCGTGTTTGTCTGCAGTAGCTGGAAGGGCCCCTGCTTTCAGTGGCCTAACTCTACGTCATGCTTTGTTCCTCTGTCATGTTACTGTGAGAGCCAAGAGTGTAGTGGGGGGAAGGAGGCAGGGGAATTTGCCCAGCTCTCTTTTAGGGTAGTACAACTTCTTTAGTGGATCTCTAGGTTAAAGGGAAAGTTCAGATTTTTCAAAGTGGGGTTGTATGGGATACTTATCCATAGAGAGTATATTACAAACAGTAGATGTTGGTCGGCACGCCCCCAGTTTGGTTAAGCAGGCTGGAGTCTGACATGGAGGCTATGCAATTTAATGCTGTGGAGGGGTCAGCAACAAAACACATTTTTGTGTGTGTACACTTTATTGATAGTATTTTCATTGCTTTATCTTAATATCAGACAGTGATTGTCAACTGAAAAAAATAAAGCTGTTGCATTGCTGTCTTCAAAGCCAGACTCCATTGAGGAAAAACAATTCTTTAACATCACTGAACACAAGAGCTGCTGTTCTGCCATGGCCTTGATCCATCAGTTGTTTTTTTGTGTGACTTTGGCATGTTAAGGTTATGTTTGGCATGTTTAGGTTAGTCTGGTCAGTTCACCAAAGTCACACAAAAACACTAACTGACTGATCGCTGCAGCGACAGACTAGCAGCGCCTGTGTTCACCAAGCTAAAATTATTATTTTTGTCAGTGGAGTCTGGTGGCTTTGACAAGGGCATAGATGGGAAACTGAACACGTTAACAGCTTCACTGTCAAAATGGGCTGTCTGGTAGGAAGGTAAAACAGTAAAAATACTCTAAAAATAGTGTACACTTAAACTAATATTGTTTGTTTTAGGTGATACTTTTTTTAGTTGGCTAAAATACATTTTGTTGCTGGCCCCCATCCACAGCAGTTGATTGCTTGGCTTCTGTGTCAGACTTCAGCCTGATTCTACAAACTGGGGGCATGGAAACTGACATCTACTGAAGGTAATACACTGACTATTGATAAGTACCTTATACAACCACACTCCAAAAAATCTGAACCATCTCTTATGTGGAGTACTGGTGTGTTTTATTGTGTGTTTCATGTTGTATGAAGAAAGAAAAATGAAAGAAAGATGTGTTCTTGAATGCTCTTAAAAGCAAACTGAAAAACGGCACTTAAAGCATATTTAAAAAAGGACTGACAATGTGATAACATGAACTTAAAATTAATTTTAGTAAATATGATTCCCTGTTTCTTTCTTCATCATCACCCCACGCCTCTTTATACCCACTTTACTCATGGTGTGAAAAACAAGGTCAAAAACAATATCCAGTTGTGCTAATCCCAAAGGAGATCATGGCTGTTTTCCATCCTCTTACTCTGCTTGTCAGCAAAACATGATCTTTATCAATAACAACAACATCAACAACAACAGCAGGAGGGAAACAGAACCCACAACACCGTATGATTGGTGGCTGGTGTGCCCAAAGAGCAGAGCACACCTGTTACCTCCAGATGTGTCTCCCCACAGGACTACACACAGAAAGGGTTGGGTGGGTTTACAGGCAAAACACTGGGTATTGTCCCATGGGGACAATTGAATACACTTGTTTAACAGTCCGACTGACCAAACACAATGACAGCGCTCACGGTACACTGAGAATGGATGAACAATGACTGAGCAGAGACAGGACGAGCACAACTAAAGTGGCATGGTGTAACTAGCAGCCAGTGGCTCTCTGACAGCTAAGATACAGTGTGATTGGAAAAGAGAGAAATGTTCTTATTGTTTAAAAACATACAGTACATGCTGGCAGATCTTTCTTTAGAAATAAATCATCAACAACCTGTAAAAAAAAATTTTAATTTGGATTTTTATATATTTTCGACAAAGTACTCACCAAAATAGAAGCGAATCAGGCAGCCAATTTCTGGGTTCATCCCCTCCCCCTGCACTCTCCATGGGTCTTCAAACCCCAGATTAGTGAGGTACTCATTTAATATCTGAAGTGGCCTCTCATCATCTTTCAGCCGCTGCACTGCTCCACCATGCAGCTGGAGGAAAAGAGCCGGGGTCGGACTAGTATTGATGGGCTCGGGCCATCCTCTGCTCCCCCCTGGGATCTCAGGGTCAGGCTGGACAGATGCTTGGCTGGACAGGGGCCGAATCTGAGAGCTGCTGGGGCATTTAGAAGGAGGTTTGATTAATTTGGGGGAATCCACATTATCACCAGCCCCAGCCTCAGTGTCATCCAGGGTGGTTGTCGCTTGGCTGGAACCACTGCAGGGGTCTGTGGTGGGCAGGTCTGCGGCAGAGTTGCCGCTTGAATGTGTCGGAGAGGAGGTGAGGTCTACTTCATCTGAGGAGCTCTCAAATGGATCAGGTCCCTCTGTGGCACTGTCACAGTTTGGGCTCACCATGGAGGAGTCTGTGCCCAAACCCTGGCCTTCACTGAGGGAGTCTCGGAGCTCTGTGCTTCTGGGTCCACCTGGACTGAAGTCCTCACAGGTGCTGCTCTCCATATCTGAGCCTGAGTAGACTCCATAACAGTCAGCCATACTCAGGTTCAAATCCATCCCAATATCATTCAGATAAACTTCAGATGAGGAGTTACTTGCAGTTTTATCATCCAACAAGTTAGAGGACAGCTTAGTATCAGGATAATACTGTTTTGTGTGTCCATTCTCCTCTGATTTGGGGTTTCTGACATCCACACTATCACTAAGACATTTGATTTCATCAGCATGCCCATTACTATCTTTACAATTATCTTTTAAGTCAACAACAGCAGCAGTTTTGTAGTTAATTCTCAACACAGCCCCAGCTTTGCTCCCTTCCAGCTTACTGGCTACCTCTGAGGCAGTGGTGTCCACTGTGCAGAGCACCGGGCGCGGGTAGGAGGGCGTGAGCCAGTCGTGGACGTGAATGCACCCCCGCCGGAGGTCCGATCTCACCCATGTTTTATCCGAGGCCTGGAGCTGTTTTGACTGTTTCTGCCGAAGAAAAGTCTTTCTATCCAGGCTGAGGGTGCTCAGCGGCGACACGGAGGGAGCGGGGCTGGCTGTCTCAGCAGAGGACACGCAGGGGGAGCTGCTGGTCGGCGGAGCCCCCAGCGAGAGATTCCTCTTGTGTCTCTGTCGTCTCCTGCTCAGCAAAGAGTTGACAGAAGTAGTGCTGTTGACCGATGTCAGGCTGTAAATGTTGGCTGTTTTCACGGCGGGAATGTTCATATTTTTGGCCGCGCCGCCGATAGCGTTGGCAACTTGGTTTTGATAGATCCCGTTCCTTATCGCAATCTGGAGAAGGGAGGTGGCTGCGAGTCCCTTCCCGAAGAGTTTCGCCTCTGCGCCTCCACCGTCATCCTCCCCGATTGAGGGTCTCTTCCCCGCAGACAGCGGTGGTAATCCACTTGGCTTGACGGTATTACTGTCACTGCCAGACTCGAGTACCCCCTGCGGTGTTGATGAAGTTGAAGCCGCCCCAGAGTCGTTTTCTTTCACACTTTCCATCCTGTTAGCTAGCAGCGGCGGCGCCAGTTAGTTAGCAAGAACAGCCTGCAGGTGAATGCTAGCCTCCGTTAGCTTACAGCCGTTAGCTCGCTCTGGTCGCTGGCTGGTTTCTCCTGGCAAATGTTGAACACGGCTCCGCGTTAGCTTAGCATGCTAAAGTATTGCGCGGTTCGTCCAAGGAGTTGCCCCGCTACATCATCCCATTTCGTAACACGCCCGTTAGCTCGTTTACAGGAGCTAACTGGCTGGTCGAGATGACAAAACGCTTCTTTTTCTAGTTGGTCGCCATGGAGGCTAGCGCGAGAAGGCGCGACAGCAACTGTACAGACAGATGAGAGTGACGGTCAGCAGGACACGGTGGACAGGGCGGGGTCTCATTGGATATGAATTATGACGCCTTCAGGTGCTCCCGAAAGCTCGGAATTTGTGTAGGTGTGTACATCGACGGGGTGTGGGGGGACTTCTCAACGTGGTTAAGACAACCAGGAAAGGGCGAATTCCCCCGGTGTTTATTATTTGGTTCAGAGAGCAAGAAAACCGACGGTAAATTCATCGTATTTGGTAGTAAGGTGACAGTATTAGCCTGTCATGGTGGAATCACTCAGATCCCGGTGGTGAAGTGTAATTAACCCTTTGAAACCTGGGCAACATGGAAGAAGACAATAAGCAACGAATAAATGACCCCAAAATTAGCAAGAAATTAGTAAAATGTACAACCCAATTAACGGAAATTGAGTAAAAAGAAGAAAGATAAGGTTCAGGATAAGAGAAATACCCTGGAAAATGTGCTTAAAATTATGATAATTTTGTAACATGAATTTAAATATGTAATTTTGATATTTATAGATAGTTTATAGTTAACAAGACATGGCCCAAAAAAATAGAAAAAGTCAGTGAAAAAAGTTACTACAAAAAATGACCTGAAAATAAGCAAAAACAGAAACCTAAAAAAAAGAAAAAGAAAAAATTACCCCAAAAGGATGATGAAAACTCTTCATACAAATAAGTTTTAATTCTTCTTTCATGTTACATAAGATCCACATATTTATTAATTCTAATATCATAGCAATTAAGCAATTAATAAATATAGTTTTCTGGATATTATTCCTAGTTTTGTTTTTTTTTTAAATATATATATATATATATATATATATATATATATATATATATATATATATATATATATATATATATATATATATATATATATTACTAACCACCGTCCCTTTTTTATAACTAAATTTAAAAAAGGCATCTAAATGCAGCACAAGAAAATGTTTCAAAGGGTTAAGGGAGCTACATTATATTTATTTGATAGCTTAAGTCACTTTGCAGATAACAAAATGACAAAATATTACTCGGCTAATAAAGTAGTCTGAACTAGCTCCACCTTAACAAGCGGCACCATTAAAATAATGAACAATTTATGCAATAATTAGTAGTTATAATCCAATAATATGACATTTATAGTTCTGAGGTTGGCCATTCTGGATAATGAGTAGGGCCTACTAATGCTAAAACTGTTGTACTTTGAATATGAATGCAGGATTTTACTTGTAACAGAGTGGCCTATTTCTACACTGTAATACTGCTATTATTTAAAGAGGAAATACTACTCAGATCTTTTAGTCTCCTGAAGGAAAAGTACTTACACAATACTAAAACAAAATAACAAGCAGTAGCCTAAAAATCTTATTTAGGCAAAATAGGCTATGTGGCCAAAGTATAATGATTAAACTGTACTTCCAGTACAGTTACAGTTACAGTTACAGCTATAGCAAAAAATACTATATTTAAAAAGAAAAGCAGCAAATCTTTCTATTCATGAAGCTGGAACCACTGTATGTTTTTACATGAAAAATAAATGTCTGATTATCAAAAAAAAAAAAAAAAAGCCATTTAATGTTCTGTCATTTGTTTGTTTCAGCTGTGCTTGTGTGTACGAACTGTTGAGAAGTACAACTTATTTAAAACATAAAAAATACATATATTTTTACCAACGATTTGTATATTTTTTGTGTAAAAAATGTGTAATGTAGCCTTTGTAGTAGCCAATTCTGTCAAATTAATGTGGTGAAGTTAAAAGTAAAATATTGTGTACTGCAATATCTATTTAAATATTTCAATAAATATAAGAAAGAGGAGATTCGACACAGTCCTTGTAAGTAAGCACAAACGCCTTCGAGATCTTTTCCCCACAAAGCACATGAAAGAGAGCGCGAGCAGTTATCTTTTTCAATTGCAGAAGCCACAAAGTACGAGCTTGAATGAGCCCGTGAAGGCAACATAAAGTGCAGTTACATTACTTTATTATTTACCTCAACCGGCCACGTTTTAACTGTACACTCGCAGTCTAAACTAAGACTATGTTTGATAACTTAATAATTTATTCTAACTTGTACATTCATACAATGAAACTAGCCTGATAATTTACTTCACAGTTTATTTCTTGTTTTAAAAAAAGGAAACAGAGTAGTTTTAACTCGTCTTCTGGCGCCACCTTGTGGTATACAGGCTTTATCACCACCACCTAAGGTGTAATTCAGGAACTATCTATTATTTCACTCTTGACTAGACAGTAGTAGAAATAGCATTAAGTGCCTCTACTTAATAAAAAGTAGCAACAAACCAGTATAAAAAATACTGGATTACCTGCATTCACTATGTTACTAAAGTAGACATAGTCTAAATGTACCTGAAGTAGGCCCATGAAAAGTAAAAGTATTCATAATGTAGCAAAATGATCCCTGTCAGTGTTGCATAATTCTATATATTAAAAATTTCTCATAGCTGATCTCTCAGATTAAGTTTAATCAGCTCTTGTGTGTGCTAATGATTGTTGAAAAAAGAGAGAGGTATCAGTGAGTTATAACTGTCTCAGTCTTTGTCACCTCACATGCGCACCAGGGCATACTGCTGTCACACTGCAGTCCAACAGAGGGCAAAGTGCAACCTTCGCTGTGATTGTATAGTTGATCATGCTCTCTCTCTTGCTCTCTTTCTCTTCCTCCCTCCCCCTGTCAAGTCTCCACCTCAGTTTCTACAGTCAGACTTTCACTCATCAGCCTTCATATTCATGTGATTTTCTTGTTTATAGCAGCAGCAGCAAAGGTAAGACCAATTCATGTCGTCTGAAATGTTTACTGTCTTTGATTCAGGAGAGCTGGTTTATAGTAAACTACAGTAAATCTGCTCCCATGAGGCTTTTCACTTTCCAGCATGGCCAGCTCAATGATCATTGATGTGGGACATTATGCTTCTGTGAATGTTAATGTGCGCTGGTGCTGGTCCAAATGTTATTACAGAGCAGCACTTTCAGTAAACAAAGGAGCATGTGATGGACGGTAAATCTCGGGGGGATTAATAGTGAAAAGTGCTTCCCTGCAGATGCACTGGGAGGGCCAGATTAGCCCACTGACACATTAAGACACTGAGCCCCAGGAGATGTGTTTCCTCTGGGACTCAGTCCATTTGAAGAGGTCATTTAATCTTGCATTAAGTCTTAAAAGCCTACTTTTCTCAGGGCGAGTGAAAAACCCCGCCAGTGCGGGTGTGATAATCACATTTATTACCAATGCAAATGAACTCGCCTTGAATCAAGCGACATGAATTTGATACTAATTAGACAGAGTGCTAATTGATGGAGATATCCTTGAAACAAGTAGAATAAAATAAAATTACCTCACCCTGCTGGCAGGCTTTATTTACCGTATTTATCAAGAAATAAGATTGTATAACTCAATAAGGAGTCTCTGTGGGGATCAGATGGACTAAAGGGAGATTAGTTTACTGCCCTAATAAAAAGCATTCAGGAAGAAGCAGAGAAGAAGAAATGGAAAGTGGAGTATGAAAAGTAAAACAAGAGCTGGTCACAGTGAGGTGTCGCTGTCAATTTCACTTCTGGTAATTTGGACAAACACTTTCAATTTCAAAGAATCTGTCAGTTGAATTAGCGACAATCTGGTGGCTTTATTCCTGCCGCCTTTAAGAAGGCAAAGGGATGTTTTTCAACTTGTGCCAAAAGGAGAGAAAGGAAAGAAACAAAGATGGCTAATCCATTTCAGAATGCCTCCCTTTAAAATGGGAAATAGAGACTATAATTAGATATGGCAAGTCTGAGCTCAAGGACTTTTCTAAGCAGCTCTCCCTATAGCAACGTGTGTGTGTGTGTGTGTGTGTGTGTGTGGTTAAGTCACTCACTTCCGTTTGTTTTGGTTCCTCAGGCGGAGCGCTTACAAATTTAGATTGCAGCAAGTCTAAAAATGTAGAAAAAACAGAGCAGAAATACATAATTGGAGGGTAGTCACTCATTAAGAGTGTTTGCCCGGCCCTGTCAACTGCTTTCTGCAAGGACACATCACAAACACAAGTACAGGAGCAGGCGTGTTTGGATTCAAAGGACACTTTTCACACATGGACCAACAACAGGCCTGGGCCCCAGATGTGCACCATTTAAACCACCATATATAGGTGGTAGTCACAAACTGGTCCCAGTACAGCCTCAACTTAAAAGTATAGCTAGTAAAGTCAGCAGCATGAGGGCGTAAAGTAGTTCTAAAAGCCCCTGTGCACGCTATAATGACAACAGTTATGTGCCTAAACTAGTTACTGTGTAATCTCATCATGTTATAACACTAACATACAGGTTACGCAGATATCATCATTGCTCATATATTTATGACAAGTTTTTTTATAGATTGCTAATGAGTTTTTTTTAATCCCGTGTGTTTATTTGTTGTTTTGTTTATTCTAAGCATTTTATCATTTATTGCTGTAATCGCTACTTACTTGTTACCTTTTCAGTGCTATTTTATTCCTGCTCTGTGAAGCAATTTGGGCTGCATGATTGTATGAAAAGTGGAACATAACAAAGTTTGATTTGATTATTATTATTCTTTTTTAAAGGCAATTTATTATGAAGCAAATGGCACCTGTTTTCTGACAAAAATATTGTTTGAGGGCCCACCTCTCTGTGGGCCTCCCTCACAAGTCATAAGTAAACAGTTGTTTATAGGTGATTCCCAAACTTTTTCCTTAAGGGAACAAATTTGTTGTGATCGAGTAAACTAACAACTCCTGACTGTGTAACATACTTAATGGATATTTCAAATGATGTTCTCCATATTAACAACAAAAGTACAGAACAACTGATAAACTGTACTAGTAATCCAAATAGTGAATGCACAGACTGCAGTAAATTTGTGTAAAGCTAGTTATTTAGATTAATTTCGAGCAGATTATTTACTGTGAAAATTGTGTCAGAAATGATTTTTCCTGAAATTGTTAGGAACCTTTTTTTATACAACTTTCTGTCTGTATTATGTTGAAAAGAAAACAAAAAATAATCACATATATTTATTAGGCTTCTTTTTTGACAAATTTGGTGTTTTTTATAACTTATTTATTTATCCCTAAGGCTTTGCCATTATTCTATTAGCTCTTTGGTTGCTTTAACTGTGTACTTCTACTACTATTGATGATGATCCAAGCTTTAAACATAACTATTTCATTTAGTGTTCTTTACAGAAATTAATACAATGCTGAGATTCTGGACTACGGTATATTTAAAAAAAAAAAATCTTCCACTCATTAAAATAAAAAATGCCTTGTGACCCTCTGCAAGGCTTTGGCGACCACTAAAGGGGTTCAGGACCCCAAGGTTGGGAACCAGTAACCTCGGGTACATTACAGTACAGTAACTTTAAACACTGGGGATGCAAAATAAACTTGCAAAACAGGGCACCATACTCTGTACTTGTACAAGTGACTGCCCCAGTGAGTGAACCAAGTTTTTGTACACTAAAATGTAAAATCTGCTGTATGTCATATTTTAAGTATGTTGGTTTCATGATCAATAAATGAAAGAAAAATGTAATTTAGTTTAATTCACTCATATCTTCCATTAGTAATTGAATCAATAGATATAGTAAAAAGCATTTTTTTAAAAATATGGATGGACCTCTGACTAAGTGTGTGTGCCTGTAGTCTTGCTAACAAACGACTTGCACCATAAAATATACAGATGAACAAATTATAGTATTTGGTTCACTGATCAGCACCCAAAAATGGGCCACAGACACCACGAATCTACTTCTATTAAAGGACAGTACTGCAGCGACGTGTGGCACCGCTGAAGCTGTTGGCAGTGTGTTTTCATTCAGGCTGCAGACGTTCCCAGCAGCTTATTCTCGTACGTTGCTCTGGGGAAAATGGTCGTATCAGTGTTTACTCTGCTGTGGTCACATGGTCAGGGTGAAGGCGAGGTTACCCGCAGCTCTTTGTGCACTCGCTCCCATAGACATGCACAAACATGTGTGTAATTGCCCTAGTCCGTATGCTATAACACAGAGCCCAGATACCACTGAATTATCCACTTCATGCTCCACAGAGGAATGTGGCAAAAGATCACATTCTTTAGGTCTTCAGGACTTTGAGTCACATGGTAAAAATAACAGTATCCTAAAATACTCTGAATATGTCTTTTCAAAATCCTATCACATGTGAGAGGGTATTTTCAAGAACAGGTAGATTTAGAGCGAGTCTCTCTCAAAGGTAGAAACCAGAGAAGTAAGTCTCTAATTTTTGATGTCATCAAATATGAATGCTGCGATCATGTGTGTGTGTCAGAAGGAGTTTCCAAGTTGGGAAGTCATTCATCCGACTTTGTTGTGTTCATGAGCTTTGAGGTCGTAAAGTGGAAACAACATGGAAGCTACAAATAAGATGAGCTTCATTTTTAATGCTAAGAGCCTTTAAACAAGAGGTTGCTAGCTGTTTACAGTTTATATATCAATATCTATTATTTTATCTATTATGTATCTTGTTTATTACATTTGTATATATTTTTATATCTCATCTAGGTCACTCTAGCCGCTCCATACATAATGAATGGAAGCCTAGTTTTGAGGAGGCACAGAATATTTGTTTTCTTTTTTGAACCCTAAATGAGCTTTAGTCTCATGTAGTGTTCTCAGTTCTGAAACAGAAAATGTGTGGACAGAATCACTGTGAGGCAACGCCAACAGCAACAATCACTTCCAAGGAGACAACTGGCAATTAATTGCCATTGAGGAGATATGAAGGCTAAAATTAGCAAAACAGTTCATTTCTACTGTAATTTCCAGCGGTATCTGTAATATTACAAGATCTACACAGTGGTCTGACTTATCTTACATTTCTGCCGTGCTTATTTCATGCCAACATTGTTAATAAACCAACTCTAGCGACTAAACAATGTAGTGACTGGCCCCTCAAGGGCCCCTGGGAGTCCCCAGACTCCCTTTTGAGAACCATTGTCTCAGACAATAGGGATAATATGTATGTAAAAACAACTTTTCACCAAGTTCCAGCAAGAGAAAACACGACTCTCATCTCGTACCAGTGATAAAATTATCAATTTGGGGGGGTCTTAAAACCCCGAATGGCCACGACTTAATGACCTCTCCAACTCCTTTAACATAAAAACAGACCATAACTTAATCATGAGGCAGCACAGTAAACAGGCAGAACTTAGTTTGTAGTCGAAACTTTAGAAAAACCAAATCAGAAAACGACTTTGAAAGTAGAATATTTCCTTTTTCTCAAATTACAGGATCATCAAAGCATAAAGCTAAAAATAAACCGAAGCAAAACGTTAGAGTCATATGACATCAGTATTTTCTGTCTCTGTGTGCGTCTGTGTGTCAGTGTGTGTCAGTGTGTTTGTGCTGATGAGTAATGAGGTCAGGATCTGGTTTTTGGGCAGCATCTTTTCACTGTGACTCATCATTACCTCTCTTCCAGTCACATGCTTAATGAAGCTTTCCAGTGACTCAGCTTTTGGTTCAGTTCCGCATTTTGTTTTGGCCTTGACCCCACTTTGTTATAGCACCACATCCCGTAAAAGGATTTGTGGATTAAAATAAGGCTGACTGGATTTGAACTCGCATATCGGTGAGGGCCAGAAAGACCGACCTCCCTCGGGAGTTCTAGCTGATACGGCACAAAGCTCCGATAAATGCTCTGTAAACATCTGCTGACCTGCAGTGAAAATCCTCACTTCCCTGAAATTTCCTTGACTTTCATTCTGAGCCACCCTGCTTTTCACTTCCTGTAGGGTGCCCATGTTACCGAGATTAGTCATGGAGGAAGCGCAGCGAATCGATCTGACCTACATCACTGAACGCATCATCACCATATTCTGCCCCTCTGAGTGTCCGGAGCAGATCTACCTGCAGAACCTGCATGAGATTATCCTCATGCTGCAGTCCAAACATGGACACCACTACATGGTGAGACGAAGACACAGAGGGGGAATAGAGTCCTAAAGTAATAATACCACAACACAGGAATACTGTGTTACAATTAAAAGTCACGAATGAAGTAAAAGTATTAGCATTGAAATATAATTAAGTTAACAAAATAAAAATACTCAAGACACAGAATGGCCCATTTCAGAATATTTTCTATTATGTTATTGGATTAAATCTATTGTTGCATATCAGTAGAATTTTGCAATTCCTAAATGTGGGATTATTCTAACTATTTTATAGTGCACGGTAATTTCCTCTACAGTTATACATTAAAATTTATTTTTTTATTATGTTTTGTTTCAATAATTTAAGTCCACAAAGTACCCAACCTCAAGTTTTAAAATACATGTAGTGTAAAACCTATAATATTTCCCTCTGAAATGAAGCTGAGTAGAATTATTAAAGCAGCATCAAATGGAATTATGCCAAGAACAAGTACCTCAAAATTGTATTTAAGTACAGTACAATATACACGTGTGTTTTTTCATTTGGACTCCTTAGCCTTCGTGTCTTAAACAGCACATTCCTAAAAAATCTTTTTCTGTCATTTTAAACATCCTTGTGATCAACGTCATGTTAAGTCAAGTGTTATTACACCAGGCCTAAAAATAACATATTTGTCTCTTTCTTTACACTTTGTGCAGCACATGGCACTCTATCATTAGAGTCTGGATAGGAAAAAACTCTTTTCTTTTCATTTATTTATTTTGAAAATTATACTTGATAAAATCTCCCCAAACACTTAATTTTTAGGCTTTAGACTTAATTTAAAAATAGGAATCATTGGTTTTAATTTAGAGTTTTTTTTTAAACAGGGCTATGTGTAGTATGAAAATCAGTTTTTGTTTCATATGCAGAGTATTTCGCCACATCACCCCCAAATAAGTATGGAACTAGAAATGAACAATAGTGTGCGATGAGGGTTGATTTAAAAAAACAAACAAAAAAAACTTAGTGCTTCACATACACTTCCCTGACCCTTGCAGTGCTCTGATTTTTTTTTAAGATTTATTTTTCAGTACCTTGAACTTTAACATCATTAGAGGGATTTGCTACATCATTCAGAAAAAAATTGATTTTAATTTTACTTAAAGTCATAAAAATAGCTAAACCCAAATAACTAAATCTAACTTCCTGGTTTACACCCACCATCTGTTCAGTCCCATTTGCATTTTAGTCTTTTAGATAATGATATATTTTAATAAAAACAATTTGTCTTTCCCTCCTCAGCTCATCAACCTCTCACAGAAGAATGACACTCTCACCCGAATGAACCTCAAGGTAAGGACAGTGAACCAAAGCACCAATTTTAGAGGTTAAATGCTGCATTGTGAGGTATGTTACAGTGTGTCTGGTTTGTCTCTCAGGTATTGGACACAGGTTGGGTGCATCTCTTGGCTCCTAATCTGGATCATATCTTCAATGTGTGCACGACAATGAAGAACTGGCTGCAAACGCATCCGAAGCACGTCCTGGTGTTTCACTGCAGGGTAAACTTCACTGACTCCTCTGCACATACTGTCAAGTTATTAAATCTATTGTCTGTAATTATGAGAGTTCTGCTTCTGTGGTCCTCCTCCACAGGGAGGCAGAGGGCGGCTCGGAGTTCTGCTGGCTTCTTACATCCACTTCAGCAACATGTCAGCCAGGTAACACTGATGCCATGTGACTTTGTTCAAAAAGCATGTGTAATATTTAATATTCTGTATTTTGCACAATTTCCCCATAAGATAACGGTGTCATTGTCTGCCGGTCTATCTTGCATTTGGTCCAGATATGTCAACAGCTATACTGCAGTTAAATTTAGCTCTGATATCTCTGGTTTGCAAAGACAGAATCCTAAAGAAACTGTTAACCGTCGGACGTGATTGCGATCAAAGAGCAGAGACAGAACAATAGAGTGACGAGAGGCTGATCTACAGTTAGTCTCCAGCAGCCAAAGGGCAGGACAGCTAAAGAGACTTTGAACTACACTGTTATTTGATTTTCAGGCAGGGATCCTGTTGGTATGGAACACCAGTGAATTCATTTATTCTTAATTTAGCTGCTTGACAGAGTGAGGGCCAAGAAAACACCTCATGCATTTTGGTGCAAAACATTTTCAGAGCAAACATTGCCGCCTTTACAGTTTATGCGGCTAGTTATCATCAGTTTTATGGTTTGAATGTGAGTTATGAAACCACATCCTCATTTACACGTCTAATGGTGATATGAAGGGAAAGGTCAGTATGAGGTAAATCTGTGTCCAATGACTGAAATACAGAAAAGAGGAAGATCAGGTCAACTTCCACGCTGTTGTGTGCACGTGTTTGTGTGTGTGTGTGTGTGCGCATGCTAATGTCTGAACAGCTGACTCAGTGTTGAGAAATATCTGATTGTGAGCATTGTTCTTGTACAGGACGTGCTTGTGTTAGAAGATGCAGGTATGCAAAGGTTTGTGAGTGAGTGTAAATCTGACATGTTTTTTTAAGGTTACAAAATGATTGAAGAAAACCATATTTACTTACTTTGTTCTGGTGGTATCAAGTCATGCAGATAGCTTTGTTTTTTATTTGGGGTTCTGTCTGTAAGATTTCTGCTGCCGTCTAAAAGAATGGATATAAACAGAATACTGTTAGTAGTGCATTGAAGAGTAACGCTTAGAAGTATTTCACTGCTGGAAATGTGATCTTTTCATAAAACTAGACCGTCTAAGCAGTAGAAAGACACAAATACTTGAAACTGAGTTGAAATGTTACATGATCTGATTTTGGTCTGAGTTTTAGAGAAAGAGAAAGAGAGAGGGGCATCTCTCTCGATCTGCTTATATACTCTTTGTGTGCAGAGGTATGATGTGTAGTTTGAGAAACAGATTTAGAGCCAGTGAAAATCTGCGTTTCACATCATCTAGCAGATTTGAGTTGGGAGATTAGCAGATAGATCAGGATGCTGGTTAAATGGAGGGAAGATTACCACATTTCATTTTCACATACTACCCATATTTTTATGAAACAAATGACTAAAAATCACCAAAGTATGCATTCAAAGATATCAAAAGCAGCATATTTTTTTGAAGAAACAACGTCCTAGTCACTTTGGGTAATCCCCAGAACACAGTGAGAACAGTTATTACAGGAATGTTTTTGACTCTTTGAAAAGGCCCTTTAGCAGTTTGACTTTTTTTTCTTTATTTAGAAAATAAACTTACTACCAACTTACTAGCAACAGTCACATAATCACTGTCAGCTACATATGTTTACAAAGTGAACGTTTTTTTGTTTTTTTTTAACAATGTAATTACACAATAAACAAAGCAAACATAGAACATCGGGTGTTTTGCATTTGAGATAAATAAAAATAGAGAGAAAGTTGGTAGAGTGGGCACCTCATGTACAGAGGTGTTGTCTTCGCCACAGCAGCTGTGGGTTCAAAAGAACAAAAGAAAGGAGTTATGGGGAAATATACATTTTCCATTTTTTCCATTTTTTTCCCCAAATTTACTTTCCTGGAGCCTCATTGAAAAGGTAAATCTTTCCATTTCAAAACATTTCACAAATTATATCATGCCAGTTCTCTATGGATGGGGCATCTTTCTTAAATAATTTCCTTATATTTGTTTTTCTAGCAGCTACACTCAGTTTTCCAAATAATTATCCTGTTTTATATTTGTATGTTTTGAAAGTAAAAGACCAAAAAGGAGTTCATCCCTTTTAAATGCAATTGTCATCCCAGATATACTCAATGTGCCAAAAAGCATTTACTTTTTCCATCAGTTTTAAACACTAAAGTTTCCAGGTGTTGGAGTGCTGCTGCATATGTGGAAAGTGTGACGTAAAGCCTTTTGTGGCTCCAGAGGGAGCTGTGTGAAGTCTGATAAATGTCCTCAAAACAAGACGACTACCAATATAAAAAATGAAAACTGGATCTGGACATATGGAGCTAGAAAAAAGAAGTGATCCTAGCAGACCTCTGTAGTTCCTTTTCTCTGCTGCAGGATACAGGCTACATTATCCACCACTAGCTTAACACACACAAATCTCTGACTGGGCTGCCTGACATAGAATTGCATTGTGGGTAATGTAGGCAGCAGGTTTTATCAAGGAAGATGAATGTAGAGAATGAAAAAAGATCAAATCTCAGGTTTTGCTGCATTGATTTTTAGTTAACACATTGTTTTTAATCCATTCTGTTTCTTCTTTTTTCTTTTTAAACACTTCTTTTAAAATCAATGCTGCATTAATTCTGATCATTTTCAAAACTGTCCATCATAGGTTCAAAAAATGATAAAATAGTGCAATGCAAAGCACCTAGACATAATTCACCAAGTATCACAGAAACTCTGGGGTCTCCACTAACTATTCTAAGAACAACTCTTTGGTTGTGAAAACAATCTCATCACAGGGTCTAGTGCTTTTGATCATATCACACCACCTTTATTAGTAAATCAAAGCTCTGTAGATGTTTAGTCTGTAGTTTCTGATGACTGGTCCACCAGTCAGGCACAAATCTTGAGATGGATATCTCAAAACCTCACAACACAAAAATAAAACGGTCTAACTCTTCAGATAAACCAGAAAACACTGTCCCGTTAAATTTCGGTGAACTGAGGAGTGTTAGATGCGTCACCATCTGAATATCTGCCTCTCTCTCAGTGCAGACCTTTCTCTCGACCACTTTGCCATGAGGAGGTTCTACAATGACAAGCTGTCCGCTCTGATGACCCCCTCGCAAAAACGGTAGGAACGGGGTTGATTGAGTGGGATCACTACAGGTCAAAGGTCAACTCCGGTTCAGTTCAAAGCCTCTGATCTCTGATGTAGACCAGGGATCTGCTGTGACTGTGTGTCTGACCTCAGACTGCACTAATCACCTGATGTATCCTCCTGAGAAATAGTCCCTATGATAAATATGCAATAAGGATGTGAAAGTACGTTCACGTGCACAGTTTAGTCGAGCTACAGTTAGAGCTCCATTAGGCCATTTAACTGGACTGCTGTCCTTGTTCCAGTATACAAGCACTGAGGGGGAAATCTATTTATTGATGAAAATATGTCCAACTCCACCACAGCAGGTGGAGATATGCCCTCTTTCAGCAAGTTGCAATAAACCTACATTATTTATACAGTCGGTGGTGACTGAATCACAATCATAACTGTTTATTTGAAATAACTTTGGGGTAGAAAACCGCCTCACTACTTCCATATAATCAAAATCAAACAGCGCTAAGCAAACTCTGCCTTTGCTGATTACAGAGATGTTGAGGTTGATGGGGGAGATGGTGTATATATATATATATATTCAAATATTGTGTTCTCTTAAACTAATATTGTTTTTTTTAAGGCAGCTAAAATATTTTTTGCTGCAGCCCTGTCCAAAGCGGGACGTCACTTAGCTTCCATGCCTCTGTTGTGGGGCTGTATTTAATTTATCAGAGGAGGGGGGGGTGACTGGAGTGTAACTTTTTAAATCAAAATAAATATAAATACTACCTTTTAAAGTTGTATGTCCCTTATCTAAACCAAAATTAAAAACATAAGTCCCTCCTCAGTGCTTGTTTGTTTTAAATGCCTTTTAACGCCACTGTGCAGCACCCTTCCCCCCTCATAAATAACGAACATTCCCTATTGCAGCGACAAGAAGCATGCGCAGAACACCTAGTCAAGTAAATGTCTGATACAGGTGTTTACGTGGCGGAGGAAATCGAACTCCAATCACATTATCTGGGTGTGTTGGTCCGACTTTCCGAAATTCCATTCAGTATAATTTCTGTCATACGTGTCAATAAATGTTTGCAAATATTTTAAAAGTCCAGTTTTAGTGGGACAAACTCAATAATTTGACTTTTTCTAACATCATGTAAACGTACTCAGTGACACTCAGTGAAAAGTACAATTTAAACCAGTTGTCAAGTGATTTGAGATATTTATGTTGGGAGGAATACAACAGTAAATATGCTTCTCTGTGCTCTCCAGGTATGTGTGGATGCTGGGCAGCATGTTAAAGGGAGGACTGAAGATGTGTCCCTCTCCGTCTTTCCTCCTTTGTGTTGTTCTTCACGGTCTTCCCAAAATAAGACCAGATGGAGGTAAGCAGCAGATGTCTGATCTGAATTAGAGGAAGCTAAGTGGATAAATAGCAGCTGGCTGTTGTAGAAACCCTCCACAGGGCAGATACTGTATTTGTTTTATCTTATTAAGGAAGAAGAAAGATGCTGCTTACAATTTAAAACACATTCCAGGATCTAAAAATTCCTCGATTCTTAAGTCAACAGCTCTGCTATACGGGCATGCTGCAAAATTTATTTTTTCACAAAGCATGCTCTCTTTTGTGATGACACTCTTCCTCTCCCCAGCATGTTGCCTCTTCCTCAGAGTCTACCAGAGTCTACAAGCTGTTTGCACATCAGCAGTCTAGTAAGAAATCGCATATTAATGTGTACACAGGGCAGGATGTTATTCAGAAGACAAAACAGTGTGTAATGTGTGTTTATATCCATGACAGCCATGTCAATGCAGCCCAGACAGGCCGCCTCTACTTTGTGCTCCAGCCGGCTCAGCTGCTCAAAGGGGACATCATGGTGAGTGCTGATGGACATTCTTATGTTCTTTATCATCATTGAGGTTTGTAAATAAAGATAATATCTATCACTGTTATATATGTCATAGATATGAATTATTCATTACCTGGAACCATTATAATTAGCTTAATTTAGGGAACTGAAAATATGTTTGAAAGGTCCCATATTATACTTATTTTCAGGTTCATGATCTATTTGTGGTTTCTACCAGAGAATGTTAACATGCTTTAATGTAAAAAAAGAAAAAGCGTATTTTTCTCACACTGTCTGCTTGATTATACCTGTATTCACCTATCACCTATTTCACTCTATCTGAAATGCTCATTTTGGTGCCTGTCCCTGTAAGACCACCTCACAAAAAATATGTATTTCCTTGAAAGAGGAGCTCCAATTAAAACCAAATATTACCAAATTATTCTCTTTATTATTGTAAACTATGCATCATATATGCTTATTTAAAAGCTTCCACTTTTGATAACTGATTAAAAGATGATATGAATTGGAATTAAATAATTAAGTGTACAAACAGATCACTGTCTTTTTAAAAAATATATATTATTAGTACCAAATTGTATCATTCTTTCCAGGAAAATTAATGAAAATGATTCAGTTCTGACAGATTTTTAAAAAAACTAACAAATCCTTAACATATAATAAAATATAAATGAATCAAAATAACAGTTTCAACAGTTCTCATTCATAAAACAAATTGACAGGAAGTGGTTGTATCTGAATATATTTTGCTTTAATACGCTATAAGTGCGCAACAGCAAAACTTAGATTTGAGTGAATCAGTTTAGAGCAGCATGTGCAGGACAGTGTGTCACTTTCCTCTGATTTTAGGTGGTGTGTTATGATAAAAACAGCCGGTCAGCCAGCCGGCAGGTCGTCTTCCGTCTCCAGTTTCATACAGGTCTCGTACACGGACACAACCTCACCTTCTGTAAGGCGGAGCTCGACTGTGCCAGTGAAGGTATTTATAACCTTAACGCTGCCAACTGCTGTCTCTGCCACTATCACTCTCTGCTGCAATATCCACCTTAATCTGTAACTGATAAATCTTTCTCCAATGTAAATATGACCTGCCTAAACTAACCTTGGACCCTTTATCAGTGCGTGCTGATGCAGGTGTGAAGTACACATGGAAATCTGTCCAGTGTGGCAAGTTAACCGCCAACTATCTTTTTTTGTTAATATTCCAGATCCACGGTTCCCAGAAGATGGAAAAGTAGAGTTGTTACTTTCTGACAGCCCTGAGAAGATTACAGGTAGACTTTCTCCAACAAAGGATTTTTTCCACAGCAAACTGTCGATGCATAAACATAAGACACTGTCAAACAAAACTACAGTGAACTGGATAAAAAAACAAATATGCAGGTGAAAATGTGTTTCAGATGTTTGCAGGTGGCTTTGTCATGCTTTGATCCAGGATCCACAGTATATGGGTTCAAGTTTTGATACTTGAAACAGGATTAAGTGTGCAGCTCTGCAGGTCTGTGCAGAGCTGCAGAGCTGCACTTGTGCACAGCATCAGCATGCTAACATGTTCACAATGGCAACAGTAACGCTGATGACTGGCAGATATAATCATTATCTAGACTATCTGTGTTAGCATGCTAACATTTGCTAATTTGCATAACACACAAAGGACAGCTGAGGCTGATGGGAATGTTATTAGTTTTACAGGGATTTAATCATAAACCAAAGTATTGGATTAACATTTTGACCTCAGGGTTGCGTTAGATGAAATGTCAGTTAAGTCATAATGATTAATCCTCTCTGGACAATGAATGTCTGAACCAGGTTTCATTGCAATCCATCCAATAGTTGCTGAGGTATTTCAATCTGGACAAACAGACTGATATTGCTGTCTCTTGAGCTGCTATAGTGACAACAAACACAAAGATGTGTGGTTGGAAATTGTCAGTGCTAAAGGTCCGGTGTAGGACTGTGTTGCATCTGTCCATGAGGTTGCAAATTGCAGTCGACTGAAACTTAATATGTGCCAGATGTGTGGGAGAACTAAAGTGGCTGATGTGAAAACTCAATTGGCCTCATCTAGATCCAGTGTTTGATCTGTGATTTCTGGGCTACTGTAGAACAACGTGGCAGACTCAGTGGAAGAGGACTCACTCTGTCTGCACATTGGCGAATTCTAAGAGGAATGACCTGCTCTACTCTCCCTATAAGTCGCTACATGTTGCCTTCATTTGTTGGACTGACTAGATTTAGGCAACAGGAGTGGGATTGGTTAGGATATCTGTTATGCCAATATAAAAACAACACATTTGGTCGGTAACTGATACCAACATTGACACATCCAGCTTTATCGCCATCTTATTTTAGTGATCATCAAGTCTCTTCTGTAGTAGAATTAACATCATATTGTGCAAACTCTTATCGTGATGGCCCATCAGCAGATGGAGACATAAAATACATTGCTTTTCAATGTATCTAATATTCATTAATTGTGCAAAAGATGGAAAAATACTTCAAGCTGCAAGCGTCATTGTGTCTTCTAATCCGAGCAGAAGAGACAGAAATGACTGTTTCAAGTGTTGCACCTGCGCACACGCACGCACACACACACACACACACGCACACACACACACACACACACACACACACACACACACACACACACAATTATTATATTCATCAAGTTCAACACCAGTCACCCAGATGGGGGCAGTGTTGGACACCAAGACCAGGGTGTGATGGTCAAACTGGCCCTCAACACACACAATCAGACTCTACAGTGCAATATGAGGAGTTATCACACACACACATCTGACAGGAATTCAGACTGCAGATACTGTACATGGGTAAACACACAGGAGGGAAAACCAGGACACACACACACACAGACAGACAAGTAGAGGCAAAACCATAATTAAAGCTCATATTATTTCTGAAATCAAATCTGAAATGAGATCTGGAATCAGCTGGTGTTGCGTGTGTGTGTGTGTGCGCGTGTGTGTTTGTGTGCACGTGTTTGTTGTCGTTGAACTGACTCCTGACCAGTGCTGCGTCTTTGTCTGCTGCTCTGTCATTTCCATATGCAGGCAGAGAGCTGTGGCACAACGGCCACTGCGTGACGGTGGACTATGACACCCTGGACCCTTTGGTCAGACGAGATTCATATGGAGACGCGTCTTTGTGTGAAACAGGTGAGGTGCATTTAAATATTTTTCACCAGGAGTTCCCTCCCTTTATTTTTTAAAATACTTGTTTATCTGTTTTTCCCTCTTCACTTTCTTTTCCTTTGTTGTGGATTCCTGTTTTGTGTCTGACTTAATTAATAGACAGGATTTAAAAGGACAACAATATATTTAAATACGCAGCAGATTGCAGGAGACGTCCACTCTGCTCTTGCATAATGCTGACCTTTATTCTGTTTCCATGGCATTCTTAGGAAAAGTAGAATGCCAGTCCAGGTCTGACTAGTTCTGACTTTTAAAAGACCAAATCATTGTTGTTTTGGGTTTCATTTCTTGAACAACAGAGTTTCCATCTCCATCCACTCCTCAGGGATATTTATCTGGCTCTGTGGCTGCTAAATGCTCCACTAGGCTCAGAAACTAAGTCACGAGAGAATGAACCAAAACAGTAAAGTTGTGGGTTTGATGGCAATTGCAATGACAGCTGAGAGAGAGCTCTTTGCTCACTGTAAAGCTACATAAAGCCGAGGGATGATAATTCTTTGTAGGTTCATCGATATGAGTGATGGCTTTCACATTTTTTTCACAATTTGAAAAAACGTAGTTCTAAGCACATCATGTTGGTGCAAGGCTACCACAAAACATGCATGAGGAAAAAAGGTAAAGCCTGCACACTTACTCTATTCCACACAAGTATATTTCAGACAATGCTTGACAGAATCATTTGACCTGTCGAAGATCCAAGCAGGATCACAACGTCTGAAATAAACTTGTGTGGCTTGGATAAATATGCAGGTGTTACCTTTATTCTTCAAATTGTCATTGACACATATTTCTAAAAAAAATCTAGGAATAAATTGGAGAAAACATGCTAAATAATGGGTACATTTCTTTAAAGTTCCACTAACCAGTATTTTGGACCAAAAGACTGCATGTGATGTAAAATTAGTCGCTCTAAGTGCTGAACCCACAGAGAATTATAATCTTCTCTGCAGCTCAGCAGAGCTTTTTAGCCTCTTTCAGCTCATCTTTTTGGTCTGTGAGTCCCAGATGGTCCGTTTTGATCCACGTAATGTAAATCTCTTCATCCACCAATGTCCACCAGGGTCTGCACAGGAACCCCTAGACAGACATCCACATGCAGCCCAAAATTTGTGACCTCATGGATTGTACACATAGTAAGCGTACTGACTGTGCATACTCCAGTTACAAAATAAAGTCCATTGCTCAACGTTTCAGTCCAGTTGGTTGAGTATGCACCTCTAGCTGGTTTGCTGAAAAGATCCCACACATTGGATGCTTGTTCTTGAGGGAGGTTGTGCAAGGAGATCTGCTCTTATCCACTTTATTTTAATTAAATTTTAGAGGAATACAAAGACAATTAGGACAATCAGGATGTTATCTGGATGGAGAAATTCACATACGTAGAAAGTCAGACCAATGTGAATCTTCAGTAGAATAAGTAGGGAGGTTTCCATTAACCCTAAAATAGTGCAAATTGAAATTGAGAATAAAATACGCCTAATGGAAACGCTTCAATTTTGAAAAAAAGTATCACAAAAAAGTTTTTACACTAACATTAGGAGGTATTTCAGGTGCTTAAAAAAAGCCATATTTTCGTAAAACTGCAATGGAAACCATTTTTTTGGCGTTTATAGGTCACATGATGCTATGGCTATGCGCTTGTCCGTAGGAACTGGCTCCCTCGGGCACGATGCAGCAGGAGCTAGAAGAGCTGTTATTGCATCACATAACTCTTCAAATGTTGAGCAGATCGTCCTGAAGTTTTGAATCCACAGTTCCTCTATGAAGGTGTGGACTATCACCTACCAGAAATCCCTGAAACATGGCCGCTTCCACCATACTTCTTGGAATGTTATCGGGAGAGGAAAAGTCTCGTGACATCACTTAATGGAAATGCAGTCATCTTGCAATTGTGTTTTACTTACATTTTGAAAATATCACTTAAGTTTTGCACAAATCTGTAAACCAGCCTAGTGATACTACATGTGTGTCTGCATGACCAGTACATGGCCACAGCTGTCTATGGACATTCAACTTAGAAAGTGTGTCCAAGGCTTCACTGTTTGGTTCAGTCTCAGTGTTTATGGGCAGCTGTTTTGAGCAGGCCAGCTCTGATACACTAACCGTACACTACCCAAAACAGCGGACAGACAAAGTTAACATGAATACGAAAACCTCATTGTCTATGTAAAAAAAAAAAAATGGCTGGTGAGCTGGTGCCTTTGAAAATACTCCGTGTGCTGGAGCGCACTCGGGCACAAACAGGACCATTCACAAATCCAGAGCTTTTTTGGAATGTACCGCTCGGTTATTCACACTCTCGGAGCAGCAGAGCATACTCTGGACACTCTGTCTGTGGAGAAGGAGCAGCAGAGTGCCAAGCATAAATGTGTGAGATAAGTTCACTGTTGGTTAATTCGTGTAGAAATAGAAGGCTCTGTTTCTCTAAACAACAGCCCTCTTGTTTTTGTGTAGAGTTTTTTTAAGCTTTTCATGGAGCTTGTCTGCCCCCAACTGTCCAAGTCAGTAAATATATTTTTGGCTGCTTTTCAGAGGTATCCCTCTGTGGGCGCAGATCCAGTCTCTAAGGACAGTGTGTTTAGACTTTGGCCTTGGCTGTGGTCAGTGCTGTGGGTAATTGTCCAGTCATCAGAGTGACAGCTTACAACTGTTGTGGTCACAACGACGTTCCTAGGAACGGGCGTAACGGCAATCATCTAGACAGCAGCCAGGCCAGACCTGTGTATTTGGAGGCGGTTGTTTGTCAGAGAGTTTCCTTTGAGTTAGAATAACCATTCACACACAGAAAAACACCAACAGAAAAACATACACCCAGACAGCTGAAACAATCCTTTAAACCGGCGGTTGAGGTTTCAGTTCCAGCTGTTTTATGCCGTTGCTAAATCTGCTCTGCCAGCCATGTAATTTAGCTGGACCGATCAGTGGGGGGAGAAACGCAGAAAAGTGGCATGTAAACGCACATTTACACAGATGCTCACATGAACGCTGACACACACACGGCTATTACATTTAACCGCCAGCACACACGCATGCACATGAGCATAATGAGGGTGCCAGCCAGTCAGCAATGCAGCCAGTTGCAAGAATGTTGTTTTCAACCACAGGTGGTTCTACTTTACCCTGTCGGCCCTCTCACAGCCCTCCCCTCCACTGCTTCTATCTCTCCATCTTCTTTTACTCTCCTTTTCTCTCTCCCTCTTTATCTGGTCTCCTGTTTTCTAGCTGAAGCGTGTTGCTTTCAGGTTCAAGTTGCAGGTTGCAATTTGTCCAATATGTCCCCATCCCCCTTCAGCACTCAAGTCTCTCCAGAGCCCGCCCCCATGTTTACATTCCCCTCTCCATATTTGGCCGGCTCAAGGTCCTTGTGCTTTGTGTTTCTGTTCTTGAAAGTGCATTATGTGTGTTGCACAAACTTTTCCACCTGTGCAGATATATGTGCTCGCATGCAGTCTGGTGAATGATCTACCCTTCTACCCCTTTCCTTTGCCCTCAGACATAAAAATGCATGAGTGCACGCTCTGTGCACAGCATTAGCTACCTGTGTCAGCCGGGACAGGATGCAGGAGGAGGGAGGAAAGAGGAGGAGGGATAGCACGGCATATTTTGTAGTGACGGCGAAGGCGGGGATTCGTAGTGCAGGGAAAGAGCAGGCGAGGAAGGAGTGAGATGAGAGAGGGGGAAGAGAGAGTAGGAGGGGGGATGACACAGGGGGGCTGTTAGCACCTTAAGAGAAAGAATGTTCTTTGCTTGTCTTCCTGTGGCAGCCTGAGAGGACGACAGCAGAGGAGCAACTTCAGCTGAGCTCTCATTTCAGCCTGCCTTTCTCCTTCTATCTGTCCCCTCATCCTTTTCATTCTATCCTCGTCCTTGCCCCCTGTTTCCTTTCAGCTTGTCATCTGGTTCTCTTTTCCTCTCTCTCTGACACTCCGAAGGGAGGTTTCAGCAAGCACTTCCATCCTGTTTCTAGTCCACAGTGGGGACAGTGAAAGTTTACCCCTGACTGCCGGTGAGTGATTAACTAAGCTGCTTTCTGATGCTTGTTTGTGTCTTTTTACTGAAATTCTTACAGTAGTGTGAAAATTATACAGGGTGTTTATCAGTGTGTGAATGTGCTCTGTGCATCTGTGTGTGTGTGTGTGAGGCCAGCTGTGAGGTTTTATCATGCCTGTCTGGTATTTGAGTTTTATTGCCTCTCTGGACTTAAGAGGCTGTGCTCATACAGCTGTGGTATGCACTGTATGTATTGTTGCAGTCACTGTGCGAACCGGTCTCTTATCTCATCTGAATGTAACAACCAGTATCAGATAAGAACTTGCTTGTTTAGTTCTAGTACAATATCCTCTGGTATGTTTTTAGGAGTGCAGCTATGGACTGTATTCATTATTAGATTAATAGCTGGTCTATAAAATATCTGAAAATAGAAAAAAGATAAGTTCGTTACTGAAGCAAATCCTCACATTATTTGGCATTTTTGCTTGAAATAATGACTTGAACAATAAGTCCACTCTGTATGAAGTTGATGATTTCTGATAATTGACTAACTGATTAATTGACTGAATGTTTCAGATCAAGTATGTTTCAAACCTCCTGTAAAACTTAGATAATGTTAGAAATATGCTATATTGTTGCTTCAGACAATTTAAGTATACAAAAATGTGTGTGTGTGTGTGTGTGTGTGTGTGTGTGTGTGTGTGTGTGTGTGTATGTGCGTACGAGTGCATGCGTGCGTGCGTGTGCATGCAATCAGCTCTATCTGACCTCAGGTACACGTCTTTGACAGACACGTCCTTTGCGTGACACACACATATACACAGCTACACACGTATATATCCGCCAGCCCACACAAAGGGGCTCTGTGTTATCTTCATGGAGTGTGTCTGGAGGGGTGGCAGTGATCCAACAGGTGGTGTGTGCGGGTGTGTGTGTCTGTCACAGTGAATCATGTACAATAGTGGTGCAGGTATGGAGTCATATGTAGTGAAAATATGTTCAATCCAAGGGTGTAATTGCTGCTTTAAGTCCAAATTTTACAGTCTAACTCACTAAAATGTCTCTAAGCATGGTTCTCAGTGCAGCTGCCATAGTCCAGATACATAAAATGTTGATATGCTCCTTTCTATCATCTTCAGTTGTTACCATGAGGTCACAGCAATACACTTTGTGATTTGTGAAAGCTTTTGCCTTGGGTTTTACATGCACCATGCTGTAAAGCTCAGATTGGTGGAACTACTGCAAATGTCATGGGAGCAATTATGGATTTGTG
The DNA here is from genome assembly GCF_008729295.1 of Plectropomus leopardus. NCBI lineage: Eukaryota > Metazoa > Chordata > Actinopteri > Perciformes > Serranidae > Plectropomus > Plectropomus leopardus. Next base: position 6,211,856 of record NC_056465.1, read on the forward strand.
CTGACCCAATTATTCTGTTAAATGAATAGTTGATTAAAATAAAATTGCATCTTTGACTATTTTTGAAATAGTATTTAAATTTTTTAAGTAAAAATTATCTGGTTTCAGCTTATTAACTGTGAATATTCACTGTCTTTCTCAGTAGTTTATGGTTTTCTTGATTGTACATTGAATATTTTAGGGTAGTTTTCAGTCTCCTCTTACATTGTCAAGATCAATTAAATGTGATCTTGACAATGTAAGAGATCACAATTAATTGATTAATCAAGAAAATGTTGGATAATGAAATCTACAAAGCAAGTTAGCTGAAGCCCTAGTTAATTTTTTGATGCAAGCTTGAAAATGTTCAATTTAATACTCTAAAAATACTAAAAGGAAACTAGCATTGAATATCAGTAGGAGATCAGGCAGAAAAGGACAGTGCTGCAAATACAACATTTTCTCTCCTCAAATATAAAAAGTTTCCTTGTGGTTGAAAAATCTCTGATTTCATCATCTCCTCCTCACTTCTGAAAGCAAACCTACATCCTTGCTTCAACAGGTCATCTGTTTTCCCTGTTCTGTCAACATACAATCCTTAAGGTGACCTCACTGATTTTGTCTCCACAGCTCCACCTCATGTCCCTGACCCTGGAAATGGCAGCTTGTACAGAGTGAGGACAAAGAATAAAGAGGAAGGAGCTTCATTCCATCCAAGCGTCAGCAGCCCCGGCTGCAGTGAGCGAGCACCGTCTGCCAGCAGTGACTCAGGTCTGTCTGTTACCTCACAGGGGCGGACCGGAGCCGGACAGAGGAGAGGGGCTGCACGGGACAAGAGTGCCCTGGCAGGGAGGCTGCTCCCTGGGGTGGACTTTGAGATTGCTCAGCCTCTACTGGAGGTCATGACTGAGCTTGCTGCATCCAGTGGAGGGGAGGGGGAGATGACTGGAGATGAGTCTGGACTGGGACACACCATCAATGGAGAGGCTTCGTCCAGCGAGAGGGAAACTGATATATTAGATGATGAGGATGAGGTAGATGGTGTAGCAGCTATTCCTTCAGACCTACCGAGCTCGAGCAGTATCTGCTCCCTGTCCTCTGAAAACCTGCCTGAAACGCAGAGATTAGCCCACACTGAGTACTCCACACACTCCTGGGTGCAGCAGCAGCAGATGGTTGATGTTGTCACTGATATCCACCTTCAATCTGATGGGGAGGAGAGGCTGAACAGGGTGAGGAAACAGAGGCCGCCACCTCTGACAGCTCCTGACACGCCAACTCGAGGACTGAGTAGCAGGGAAGCGGTGCAGAGAGGGCTGGTGGACGAGGACGGCACACAGAATGCTGCAGATTTTCCGCACAACGTACAGTCTGGTGATATGACACACACATCGTCTTGCCAAGAGGAGGATTTGTCATCGTTAACCACAGACATTGACGAGTCCATAGAGCAGCTTAACCAGCTGATTCTGGATCTGGACCCCACCTTTGTTCCCGTTCCTACCCGCTGTGCCCCCCTGACTCGCTCCGCCTCCCTGCACACCAACGGCCTCAGCCACAAGGGAAATACCCATAAGTCAGGTAAGACTAAATAAAGTAGATGAGGTACCACACCTAAGCTTGGGCAACGTCTATTTAAAAGCTCAAATGAAAGAAAATATTCCTACATCTATTTCCCTTATTAAACAGCAAAATGCAACGGTACTTCTTATTTCAAGTTTTTCCCTTTCACTCAACTAAGACCGGCTTAATTACTAATAACACCACATTCAAAATCAACAGAAACAAAATTAAACTCACCATCTTTTTTAGTCTTTCCATTGTTCCAATAATCACTAATTGAACTGTTCAAAATAAACCCTTAATTTAACAAGCTGGATGTGAAAATATGCTGGCTTCACTGCTGTCTGTCTTTGATGTTGCTGGCAAAGATAGACAGCATGAGGTTGACATTTCAATGTCTCAACAACTTTCTCAACAACTATTGGATATCAATACTTTTGTTTATGACCAAATTCTGGCAAAATGAACATCATTCCCATTGGCCTCAGCTGTACTTTGTGTTTAGTGCTAGTTAGCAAATGTTAGTTTGCTAAAGTACCAAACTGAGAGCATTGCACCTGCTAAACCATGAGCTCAAAGCCCTCCTACACCAAGTAAAGACTCACAGAGCTGCGAGCAGGGCTGTAGACTCTGCAGACACAGATATTTCAGAAGCTGATATTTCAAAACCTCAGCACTTAAAGCTGCCTTGCTAAATACAGCTATTACTAAAATGTATGTATTTTGGGTAAACTGACCCTTTAGTGAATTCTAACAGTACCTTTACACACCTCTGCTTGTACTCAGACATAAAACAGTCCACTGTGACATTAGCACTGGCTGAAATGCCACACTAAAGAAAATACATGTGTGTCAACAGGCCGGCAGGCAGATGAAGCTCGCAGGTTGGACTTGTTATATTGTGGAATTCAGCTCAGCCTGTACAGAGAACCATTTATAACCCAGACTGAAGGACTGAAGCTCTGCCTGATTGTGGAAATCTCCACCTGAGGGACAGGAATACATGTGGGTCTGTGACAGAAGGTGTGTTTGTTTGAGTGCACCCTGTTTGCTGAAAGGGTGGAAGTATTTGATTAAACAGGTGATGGATATTCCTGCTGATGTAAGCAGTGTAAAATCTGGTCCCTACACAAGATGTGTTTGAACTCCAATCTGTCTTGTTTTGAATGGAATTGCACAAAAGTGGAAGAAACGGTGACATAAGTAAAGTATGTGTGAAGACGGACCAATCAGACAAAGAAACTGAAGAAAACCCATCATAACATAATCCACCGACATAATTACAGAATCTCCAGTTTCCAAGCAGCTGAATGGGATTAAATGAGTTACATCTCATCAGCAAAGATTCAGACAAGGATGTTAAGCACTGTGAAATTAAAGGGAGATATAGTAATACTACAAAAGCTTTATGAGCAGATTTAGATCTACAATCTACTGCGTAACTTCTGATTAAACTATAACAGAAAAGTTCAAATCCTGACGAATAAAATGAAGTTGTAAAAGTTAAAGTTGAACTTAATGGTTACAAAGATAGAGCCAAATCCTAACTCATAACAAGAGATTCGCGATAGAATAGTTTTATAGATGTAGGCCTTGGGGTGTCCCATATGTAATGATGCAAAGTGGGAAATACCAGTACTGTAATGCAAATCCATTTAAAATTTAATTTAGCCAAAAGTTTGCAGCCAAAAAACAATGTTTCTGCTCTATCAAACTTCTCTATCAACAGAAACGCTCATAGGGTGGTTAACTGTGGCCCAAAGAGTCAATGCCCCCCCTGACCTTCACCTTCAAAATGTCACTCAAACTAATAGGTACCAACCAGGAAGGGACTCAAAACGACTACAAAGAGATGCAGAGGACACAAAAAACCCCCACAAAAACAGGCAAAAATCGCATATAAGACACACAGTAAACTATACACTATACATAGTACACTATAAAGTCACTTAAAAGAACCTAAAAAGACACAACATTATCTCCAAGAGATGCAAAACAACAACTGATTTTAAAAGTATTGACACCCGTCGATCTGCAGTCTGCCACAAACTGAAACTTCACAGTTGTAAAAAAGGTTGAAGACAATCAGTAGGTTGGCTCACAGTTTACAGTTTACGATTAGATAACCGCACCCTATTTTATACAGAACTGTCTCCAACATGCCTGCTTAAACAACTCAGCCATCATCAGTGACAGTCAGATATCTGATATCTATCTCAGTCTACATAATACATACTAATATTTTTATTTTTTTGAATGTGGAGTAGGGCAAGAACAATTGCCGGGTGCCTGTATGTGTTTCACTAATTCAACAACTATTTATGTCCCTGTGTGTAAAAGTTAATGAAAATATAAATAAGGTAGAGGAGGGGTTTCGAAGTATAAAATTCAGCTTCCACTGCACATGATTTTTGGTTTGAGTTTAGAAATGATCAACAAAACAAAGATGAACATACATTTTTCTACAGCTATTAATACTACTGTAAGATCTCGTGTACAAGAAGAGTCAAGACTATAATTTATTTGTATATTTCTAAGCCTTTTCACTTTGCATTTTGACTAAACTTTTTATAATTTTATAAACTATTAGACTGGAATCAGTGAAAGACAAAATGTGATGAAGTGTGCTCCCACTAATGGCTGAGTTGTACTTTGGCTGTTTGACTTGGCAATGGCCCATTATCCTCCCTAAACCCAAAAAAGAGCTCATGATAACAATATTATCGCAATATCTATAGAAAAAGAAAAAAAACTTTTGCCAAATGTATCTCTAACTTTTTTTATTGTGAGTTTTGTCTCTATTTTTTTTGGCAAGAGAATTATGCTCAAGTAGAGAGGTGGAGAAAGATTCTGTAACCAAGCTGTACAAAATGGTACAAAAAACAGAACAATTACACTGAATGGATGGTTAAAAAGGCAATCAGATTGCGTTGGGGAGAGAATTTAAAGACAAGGAAACGGTTCAAGAAGTGCATAATTATTTAAATGATATTATTATATGTGTATGATAAACACAGTATCATAATTTCATTTTAAAATATCACGGTAATCTTCAATACTAGTACATAAAGACACCCCTATAGCGAAGCAATCCAACACAGAGACAATAATGTTGAAAAAAGTGAAACAGAGCAGCAAATGAAGCCCGTTTAAGTCAAACCACTGACTTTGTCCCATAGTTAAAAACCAGAACATGTCCCAGTGATGACGCCTGTTTTTTTTACCCATGCGTGTCAGCTTTACTTCTTCTTCACTCTTTCTTCTCCCCCTGCTGGCACACATGGCAGATTTACTGCCTCTCACATCCACTGGGATGCACCCAGGAGGAAGAGGCACATTTCTGCTACGACCTCCACCACTGATTCATTTTCTGTTTGAGGACTGCGGGTCATAGGTGTACGAGTGATGTCATCACTTCCCAGCTCTTTGCCTACAGAGCAGCTGTTCCATCAAAGCTAACCGTGGAGTGGCCCGATGATTCGCATGGGAGCTTCCCGCAGTTGAGAGCGGGTGTGACAGCTCCTGAATCCCGTCTGTAAGGATCTCTGCTGTGGTTATCTTTGACCCGCGGCCAAGTGCCACGCAAGGTTACATTACTGCTGACATTTAACCTCTGACACTGTGTTTTTGTGCAGCCTCAGGTCAGTGGGGCTCTTCTGCTGATCGTGGAATTTGAGCGCAGGAAATGGAGCATGTGTGTTTGCATGTATGTAGGTCAGTGCGTTTGTCAGGGGGATGTTTCCCGAGGGCATACTGGAAGTGGTAACGCTAACATTTCACTAGTTACTGTGTGTGTGTGTGTGTGTGTGTGTGTGTGTGTATATGTTGAAGTTGCTGTTTGTAACGTGTGTTTTTCCGTGCGACGTTTTGAGGCAGGATTTTGTCAGCGATCAGGAATGCTTTTGAAGTTTGACACAACACTTTGCTCTCCAGTGTGTTTGCATCATGCTCTCCTTCTCCCTCTCATCATCTGTGGAGTTGCAGTCTTCAAAAGAGAATAGCCTCCTCACAAATACAGTGGGGATCAAGTGATACTCGACACTGTAAAAAAAAAGAAAAAGAACTCTGTGGAAGCACCCTCAGCAGGCCCTCTGGTGTAGGAGAGGAACTGGATTAGTTTCAGTTGGGCTAGCCTGGCCTTTCATGTGAGTCTGAGATGATGGATGCTCGCAGTGAAAGCTGAGCTCACAACGTTCCACAGAGCTGTTTATGGTTGATATGCACAATGGAGTGTGGTCCCATATATGGTCAATCTCTATCATGACACACACCCCAGACTGTGGTGTGTTTTTGGTGTTTCCACATTCCTCAAAGGCTGCAGCACTGTAATATATTCTAGCTGAGTTAAAGAACAAAAAAGGTCTATGTAACTAAATTACTCGTATGAGTTCCCTGTGTATATATCAATACAAAGTCAGCCCCAGTGTTGCCAAATTATCAGTATTATTTGGGCTTAAAAAATTATTGTAACTGGTCAATGTCACCAAACTTGGTTCACTCCAAGAGTAACAAAACTGCTACTATCTGCAAGCTGGGATAGACTCATGGCTGACGTGGGTAGCTGAGCTAACACCCCAGCTAGCAAGCTAATTTGCTAACATGTTCACGGTTGCCTTGTAGAGGTGAAAAAAAGAAACAACAGGTTGATTGAAAAACAATTTCCCTTCACTGTCGAGAGTTTTACACATTTTTTCAATGTTTCTTCCATGATGACCCTACAACAGTTCACTCATGGTAGAAGAATAATGAGACAAACAAAAAGTATCTTAAGCCTATTTCATATGGTTTCCAATAAATTCTTGGACCCTTATTATTTCAACTGCACAAAAACATCTGGCTTTTTAATACAATGGGAAAGTGTACAATTGGCATTCACACCCAGGTCAAATATTTATCACCTCTGACTCTGATTGGCAGTGATGGAAACACAACACCCCGGGAGAGATGCAATGATATGCCACAACTAATTACTGTCCGTCTCCTCCTAAACAGCGCTAAAACACCGATCCAAAGTAGTCTTCACCAAGTTTGAAAGAGAGACTGAATAAGAAAGAGAAGTTACCACCCTGAAGTTTTCACAAACCTCAGTCAATGCTGCTCTCTACTATTTAACTGTTCTCCAGCCTGTCCACGACGTCAAACAGACACACCAAAAAACAGTAGTCTTGTCAACAGTTGGCAAGTGTCTGTCCTGTAGTTTTTGAAGTTTGTCTTGCACTGATGACAGTAATTTGATTTTGTCAGGCTTTTTGGATGATTCAGCATGTTTAAAACAAAAAACATATAGTTTACTCTTCAAACATCGGGTTGTGTTGTTAATGTACTAACTGGCTAACTAGCTTCTTGAATCCAACCTCTTGGTCTTCCAGTTTTTGAATGGCAAACACAGGCTTCTGCCACCTTGTGTATTGAGTTATTTTCTCTCAGGCAGACGCAGTACATACATGCTCGTTGGCTGTAGTCTTTGCGGTGTGTTTAAGTACAATTTTTGGCCAAAACACAGGTGATGTGAGGTGAGGCAACAGTTGGCCTTCGTCGCTGTTATTGGATGTCAATTTGGTCAGTCTGGGTCTTATTGACTGCCGTAAAACTCAACAGAAGAAAGAAAAGATTGGGCAAAACCGGTTTGTACATATACACGGCTGAAGACGGCTCTTATTATTTTCAGCAACACAGCAGCAAGGAGCCAGTTTTGTCTGGAGCCAGTGTTCTAGGAACGTACTTAATATTCAACAAGATTGTGTGACAAGTAATGTTTTTTTGTGAAATCCCCTCAAAAAAGCACTGACCTAAGTGCTTAATTGTAAACAAGTTGCCGATTTAGTAGAGTCTTGTGATTGGTTTGCTTGGTATGTAACACTTCATGTGCTTGTTCTTGCTATGTTACTGCTTTCGTTCACAACACAGTTGCACTGGCATTATCCTTTGTATTTTCCCAGGTCGTGAGGTGGGAAAGTGATGGTACCGATTTCTCTGAATATCAATCCCTGTTGCCATTCACACATGCAGGAAATGTTCCTGAACGTTTTAGAGATAGACTGCATTAGTGAAAGGAGCTCTATAGACATCTTTGGGCTTTTTCCATTTACTGTAGGAGCCCCTTCAAGAGTTCCAACCCCATTCAAACCCCACAAATCACTGTTTGAAGAGAGAAACTTGTCTGCCTCTCAGTTTCTACTTCCACCAACAGCCAAGACAAAGATCCAGAGCTGCACTTGCTTGACCTGGTAGCTATTGTCATGTGGCAGAGGCAGTGAAAAGTGAAAGAATATCTCAACACTGTATTCTAATACTACTACTAGTGCTCCCTCTTTGCAAACCCTGCATGGGGTCAAATGTTATCGGTTTTTACATGTCGTGAAAGGCTGCAGCTTCTCATGAGGGAATGTACACTGCCTTTTACTTTGAAGAACAATGTCACAGATTTCAACACAGATTTTGGTTGTAAAAGCATTACTTGGTTGCTATGGGGGAAGAGTAACGCAAAGAACTAGAGACTAGGACCATAGTCAGTGGATAGTATAATAATGTGACTGTACAAATTATGTTGTATTTTAAAAAACATTCTTATTATATATTTATAGACATATAATCAGATATTGATGCAATAGGCTAAAATAAACTGATGGAGCTTGGATGCTTTATGAATATTTTTTAAGACAATTACATAGAACTCACATCTGAAAAAAGAAAGACTGATTGTTCCAACAGATGTTTGTTCTGACAAGCAGTCTTGATGTTTTTACAGGTCTTGCTTAGTCACACAGTGTCTGCTCTGATGACAGGAGCTGCACGCTGATGATAAACACACTGATTGTCGCTTTTGACAGAGACAAACACGCCAAACATGAACCATGTCATCACCTTTTATTGCCATCTGGTCATGACAAAGTGTGGATAACATTTCATGTTATGTTGTTGTTTTTCTAACCAGAATAGACATAACTTTGTGGATATTTAATTTCATAGCAGCACGCTTGACTGAGTTTTATACTTTGGTTGATTATATTTCAGATCATAATCTGTCTGACTGTCTGACACTCCTTATCTGCCTCCCACGCTCCTGCTCCCCCCACCCTCACCCCTCTCATTATCTCAGGTTGGAAGCAGCAGATGCAGGTCAGTGATGTGACCGACTACGCTGGTCTCCATAGTCCAGGATGGAGAGGGGGTGGTGCTCAGAGCTTCAGAGGCTCTCCAGCCTATAGTCCCTCCTTCTCACCATCTCAGGTAAACACAGTTTCCTCGTTCAGCTCACAGACGGACACTGTTACCACTGGTAGTCAAACTTAACCCATTCTGCAAGAAGCTTTCGCACTAATACTCTCATAATGTGAAATCATCATCACTCATGAACCTAAAGCAGAATTATCACATGGATATGCAGCTTCACGTCACAACTTCAGCTCACTTTTAAGCTGTAGAGCCCACAGCTTTACTGCTTTGGTTCACTCTCACTGTTCTCAGAGCGTCGTTCCCTGTTTTTAGAACCCTCCGAGTACTACCTGCTCAGCACCAAATAGCAGAGAGACACTTTTAGAGACTAGCTGGTGAATATAGTGGAGCTGTTAGCAGCTAAAGAGACAGGTACTTCCCTCAGGAGTTGAGGAGAGACCATGGACTGTATAAATAATGAATGTACTACCGTAATGTCACCCATTGGTTTGTTGACTGCCGTTTTGAAGTTCAGCAGCGGTTACCAGCTACTGTAACTCAAAGAAGAACAGCAGCCAAAAATGTCCGCAGATTCTGTAAAAATGTAAAACAATGAGATTCAGGAGCTCCTTTCCCTCTGAGCAGAGGACAAGACCAGCTGCTTTATGAGGGTTGGTAAATGATTGTTATTTCCATGACAATGCCATTACTAGTGTTTACAAAGCACTGCCGACAGGTATGTTGTTCATCACAGTAGAAGCCGATGCTGCTGTGTTACATGTCATATCTGATGTGCCTTTTTTGCTTCTGCAATGCAAGCATGATGCCTAAAATCACAGTAGTTTGCCGCTTTAAAGATCGTAGAAAAAATGTGTCTCTGTCACTTGGGTGAAGTGGTCTTGTTGACAGCCCTGATCAGATCATACCAGTAGTTCCCAACTGGTCCAACCACAGGGTCCACATTTCTCCTTAGTCAACATTTCAAAGGTACACACATAAAATAAAAATGTAAACACCGGGGCTTACAACACAGTGAAAACACTCTAATGAAATGAAGTTGTAACTCTGCATCAAGTTTGCATCTCTGAAGATTTTTTTTCTACTTTCCTCTTTTTCTCTCTCTCTCTTGCTGTCTTTTCTTTTTTTTAAGACTTGAGGTTTCTACTCTTGCACTCACTCTCATGGCTGGGTGGCATGAATAGGCCAACTGTTTACACCAAAACACAAGCTGTAGCCACACACAGATCACAAGACTGATGTCTGCTGGTGTGTGTGGGCGTGTTACCCTTTAAAAACATGCTATTGACTTTTCCCCTTATTTTCTTTCGTTTTATTTTTTTAATTCTGTCATTTACTTTGAAAGCATGGGCATCTCTACAAAACCAACAGCGTGGACTATCGAAGACACACAGATAGCTCGGACATCGTCCCTCCCACTCCGGCCTTCCCCGTGTCTCCTCCGACGCCCTATGGTAAGAGATAACGTCAAAATGGATACTTCTTGATGTGGGTGTGTCTGCATTTTGGAATCTTATCAGCGTCGGCCTTCTCTTCCCAGTGAAAAATTTCTCAGAGTTTTCTCAGCTCAGGACTGATGGGCAGTGGGACCAACACAGCTGGACAAAAGGTACGCTTTCCCAAGTGTGTGTGTGACCATATACATGTGTGACTGGCAAGGGCACTAGAGTTTAAACCCAAACACACCAGGTCCTGATTGCAGCCGGACAGGGTTCAAGGGCTGGCTGGAATGTCCTTTTGGCACAATATACCAAACACACACACACACACATGCACACACACACATGGACACACATACACACACCTGGCCTGACCTTTGTTGCCATTGGCTGGATATGTGGGCATGGCTCTGTTTGTGGTAACTCATGCCTGGCAGAGAAGCACACAGATGGCTTGTTTGTTATTTTTAGGCTATAGGTAAAAAGTGGTTGGAGGTGTTGATAAAATGGATTGGGAAATCCTTTCAGGTCCATATAGGGACAGCTGATACTGGACGTCCGCTAATAATAGTTAACGGTTAGAGAGGAAGAGAGCACTGCAGGCAGGATGTCCACTCACATCCTGTTCTGGGAGGGAACGGGAGGAGAGGGGAGGGTCTTTTGTTGCCGGGACATCCTGCCTGAGGAGATATGTACCACACAGCTGCAGAAGGAATTTACTGTAGTGTCAAAAAACATAAGTGTCCTTCAGTGGTTGTGTCTCATATCTGATCTCAGTGGCTGTCATGTTCCTGTTGTAGTTACAAATGTTTTGGGCTTCCCTGCTGAGGAAAGACAATATATCATACGTGTCAATGGCCAGAGTGAAACAGTCAAAAATCATTTAATCAGTCTCTGTTTAATTTCTTTCATTACAAATACTGTTTAGAAAATAGCAACTAGTCACAGCATTGCTTCATGGCTATTTGTGCTAAAATGCTATATGTTGTTGCTGTGTTTTGCTGCTATGTTTTTTACTGGCGTTCTACTGTTCCTTGTTGCTGCGCATGGCTTGTGTTCTGTCTTGGGAGTTCCTGTTTGTTGTTGTTGCTGTTGCTGTCGATGTTATGTGAATTTGATCATTTTATAGGTTTCAAAACATCCTGTTAAAGGACTACAGTTGAAAAAATGATCTGGCACGTTTATGTAAATGCTGATCAGTGTGTATTTTCCTTAACAATAAAATGAATGAATGAATGAATGAGAGAAAACCATGTGTAGTAAGAAATGATTAGTGATGTATCAAGATGCATCACTAATCATTTTATAATTGCATCATAATCCTCTGAACCGGAGTCTAATCATGAGGTACCTTGAGAGACTCCCATCCCTGCTTCTACAGTATGTCTATATGTTAATGACAAATAGACGCACCACTGCAAATGCTGAACGATAAATGGTGCACAGGGTTGTTCTCAATGCTTCAGTTCAGTTCAATAATTGTCTTGCATGAGAAATTAGGCTTGCCGCAGGTTAACACAGAAGGTGCAAATGAATCAATAGAGTACAAAGTGATTTTACTCAACAATGCTTTAGTCTGTTGCACCTGGAGTCTAAATCTCTGCTTCAAGAAGAGCATCCCAGGTCCTTTATTTAAGGGGTGCGTAGATGTTAATCAAGTCAAGCTTGTTTTCTTTAAATGTTATGGTCTAAATGTTGATATCAGAACTGATATCAGTCCATATTTGTGAGTCAAACCCACCATTCTCAGTTTTTTTGTCAACAGTAAATAACCGCACAGTATTTCTCAGCATGTTTTCATCCATTTAATGATAATAAACCAAAAGTGGTATTTACAATGACATTTTGCTCTGTATGGCAGAGTGAGCAGATTCTTTTAAAGGGCAGTTCTGCCTGTTTATTGTAAACATGTTTGTCAGAACAGAGCGGCGGCAGGATGGAGAAGGAGCTGATGAAAGAGTCATTATTCCTTGTGTACAGAAAAAACACCTGATTCTTTCTCTCTGCTGGATGGACAGAAGAATTAACAAAGGGCACAGAATATCTGGAGCTCTCCCCCAGTTTGGGGGGCAGACGAGAGCTTCCTGTTTCCCACGTTAAAGGCAGATGATTGTCTGGGAAACAATTTGCCACGTCAGGACAGAACAGTCAGATTTCCCATTTAAATTATTTTAATTTAATGTTTAGAGTCATTATTGTAATCACAGTTTGACCCGAGGCTACTGTAATGTGGGGAGTGATTACTAAGGGCTGCAGCATGCTGCTCCAAAACAACAGCGGAGCATTCAGTCAGCATGCTGAGCCTTACAGCTGTTTTCCACTGTGTTATCACCAGGCTAATCACGCTGGGCATTCTGGGATCCTGCTATGTTGTGTGTGCTGGTTATTGTGAGAGGTGCTCCTATGGCAATCAACAAATATTACATTATTTCAGTAAGGTATTGAATGGGCGATGTAGGCCAAACATGTAGGTAAAAAAAACTCATAAATCTAGATTAAAACTGGGTTTTTGACTTTTTCCCAGTGACTTACATTGGGAAAGAGACACTTGTAAATCACTGGATACATTTTTGTGAGTCTCTTTTGGAGCTTTTGGAACGTCTGAAAGAACCACATATGTTTTTTTTGACTGCCATCCGTGCTAGCAAAGCGCTTAACTGTAAGTCAGTCACTCTGCCAACAGAAGTTACCCTGCCTAGACACACCCAGCCGCCATAAGTCTCTTGTGCCCATGCCTCATGGGCCTGGTGTCGCGGAAGATCCAGATACTTTCATACCACGAAAAAGAGTGTTTTTTCTTAATTAGCTACTGAACAGCTCTCTGTATCTAGCTCCTTTTAATACATCCATAGCTTACAGTACAGTGATAAAAGCACAACACTCATTCAGTGTCTGCTGGCTGATCTGCTTCATTATTTTTGTCCTTTTTGAGGCACCAGAACAAGTAGCAAACATAACGCTGGTTTACTATCAGCTTGTTAAGTTGGCAATTTCGTTGCACATTTATACATCCTGCTAAATATTTTTCATCAATTGTTAAGTCTCTTTACCTACTAAATGCTCCACTGTGTTCAGCTGGTCTCTAACTGTATCCGTCTGATGTTTGGTGCTGAGCTTGTAATGTACAGTGGGGTTTAACAGCTTTTTACTAAAGCTGTGGCTGGCAATGTGGTTGATGAGAGCAGTGAGAATGAACTAAAACAGTTAAGATGTGGGCTATAAAACCAAAACAAGAACACTGAAAGGTTTGTAAAAGGTTCTTTGGGTCCGTCATGAGAGCAACTTCTTTCCCATTTCCTGGTCATTTTATAGTATTTTACATATAAGCATGGTTTCCAAAGCATTTCAAAACCTATTTTTCGATATAAAGTAGGATCCAACTACACTTTTCCACCAAATGTATCTCAGTAAGACCTCTAGTTTTGTTTTTCTTTTCTTTTTTTTTTACCATAAAAAAACATCATGTCTGTGCTTACAGGAATCACTTTAAAAAATTTCAGGAATGTCTCATAAACTCAATGTCTTCAAGCTGTTGTGTGACAAACATGACATTTGATGTCACTGTAGTTCTGGGGTAATCTTTTGGTTTCAAAATGATTTCATGAGCTCAAAAACTCAAAGAAACCAGTGAAAAGCAGAGAAATCCATCCACCAAAAAAAGAAACATAGAAACCAGCAAAATTATACTTATTATACAAAGTTTCTCCCCAGTGGCATCAGATTGATGACATCCTTTACATCTTTTACTTTAGCCTCTGCAAAGCCATTACAGTATTCTGTTATGCATCAACCCAGAGATGAACTCTGCTTCTGTCTCTGTGCTTGTGTGCTTTAATTTCCTCATGATGGCAAAGCGCAGCTCTAAAATGTTACGCAATAACATTTCCTTTGTGTAATTGTGGTCCAATCAAAATAAACAGTGGTATACACAGAAGCTCTCAGGCAGCGGAAGTAGGTTTCAGCCAGAGGAATGTAGATGTTGTTATGAGCTGAGGTTCAGCAGACGCAGATGGTCACTTCAGACAAACACTTGACTGTCTGAACCTTAGGGGTCAAAGGTCAGGAGAAAGTACGTGGGAGTGGACAGGGAGGACGGGGAAACCTCTCCAGATGATTGGGTTGTTGTCAATGATGAATGAGAGAGACACGATGCATCTAAAGTGCCGTTATTGATCCTGAACAGAGAGATGTTCTATAGTCTAAGTGGTAAATACCATTAGACAGAATTAGTGACCCAGTTGTTAACACATTGAGTTAAAGCTGCTCTAAAATTGAAACTTCTTTTGAGAAATGGAATGAGAATATCAACACCTCGTTTGTCTGATAGATATTAAGCCCGAGCCAGCAGCCGACTAGAATAGACTAGCATAAAGACTGGAAACAGCTAGCATGGCTTTGTGCAAAAGACAAGGAAATTCATCAACCAGCTATGTGCTGCGGATTTGCACATCATACAAGTTATAACATACTCATTCGTAAGCATTTTGTTACAGTTTGACAGAGCAAGGCTAGCTGCTTCCATGTTTCCATACTTAATACCAAGCTATGCTGACCATTTGCAAGCTCCAGCTTTATGCTGAACAGGTCGGATTGTGGTACTGTTCTACTCATCATGTGAATAATCCAGCACATTCTCACTCACTCAACTTGTATGTACCCCTCTAGCATCAGTTTTGGAGGCTAAGGGACAGAATGTTAATTTACCCCAATTATATGCACTGTTTTTCAAAATTTACCTCAGGTTTTACAAAAAATTACAGTTTTCGCTTGTTAAATCCATAGTCCCGTGTTTTAAAATGAACTAGAATGTAGGTACAGAAACTTTCAAGGTTTACTCTCAGAGGTTCAGTCAACAAATGCACACGGTTCTGTTAAAAAAAAAGAAACAGATCATGGCTTCAAATAAGTACGTTTGTTACTAACATCATGTGATACAACGTATTCTAATAGAACGGTTTGTATGATATCTTACGAAAATGCACACACAATGGTTCATATGATATCTGACAAATAGAGGCCCACTAAAGATGTTATGTACTTAATGTACAGCTGCGTAATTAACATAAAATCATGAAGGTATGGTGATTAGGTCAATCCTGTAATTAGGTTTAGGAAAAGAAACATGGCAAGGCGGTACCTTGAATCAAAGTTCACACAGTTCTGAACACGCACCTCCAGGTAAAAGTTCCACGGAAATGTCTGGATTTTTTTCCCTTGTTCCCTTGTTCCTCCCGTCAGCGCATTGGTCACATGATTGTAGCCTTTCAAAATATGTGGGGTATGTACGAATGTGGGTGCATTGGTTTTCATAGGAAAACATACAAACAGTTTGTGAGAACGTTCTGCTCAATTGACATTCGGTTTCACACGGGACACGAACAGTGCCCTATGCAGTCTTTCTCGTCCTTTATACTACGGCAGTTGCTCCAAGTGTCCAAAAAGGCCTTATGCTCTCATACTCCAGATACTCTAAAGGGTCGTAGTTTGTAGTGAGACCAGGTTAAATAAAAAATATCTCCAATAATGACAATCTGTTCCTTTAATGCAAGGACAAACACTAGACAACAACCTGCTGTAAGTTTTTATCTTTTTCTGATGCTTTTAGAGGTTTTTGTTTACATTTGTAATATTTAAGAACTGTCCTGTAACTACCTAAGCAAATACTTTGGCTCATAAAACTAATAAATGAGCGCCACAGATGGACAGGGCTCATTTCCTGTGACATGGAGGTTAAAATAAGGCACGCAGCACATGCTTCCACTGAGACAAAAGTAAACTCAACACAATTCAATCAAGAGCTTTATGGTGTAATTTATGATGTGCTAAGATTAGACACATGGCAGGAGACACGGTCAGTGTGTGTCTGCATGCCTTTGTCTCTGTGTTTGTGGCGAGCAGATGGTGGGAGTTGACACACATGCCCTAACCCCCAAATCAACCCCCCCACCATCAAAACACCACCTCCTCCTCATCCTCTCTGGTCCATAAAAGGCCACATGTGACCTCTGACCTCACTGGAATCCATTCTGATTGGGGGAAAGTGCTCGCAGTGGCCCAGCAGAAACAATGCTCAGTGGTCAGCAAGAGGAAGAGGAGGGAGGGTATGGAGGCATGTATGGAGGGGAGGGAGACATTCTCTACCTCTTGTCCCTCCCTCCATACAAACCCAGAAGTCGAGCTGTGTCACAACAAGCCAGGAACAAACGGGGAGCTTTTTTTTCCATCTGGGGACGAAAGGAATTGGGCATGGCAGTGAAACGATCCAGCCCCTGAGAAGAAAAAAAAAACCTTCAGCGAGTCGAGCCCAGATTGCTTTGTAGAAAAAGAGGAGAGGAGGAGATTCTGGTAACAGGGAGAGTTTCATTTACGCTGGGAGGCAGAGCATACCGCAGAGAGATAGAGAATTCGGAACAGGAAGGTGAAGAAGTGATACTTCAGAGGGTGTCACATCATGACTGCGTCTCTCGGTATGTACGAGCATCCACATTTGTCAGAGAGCTTTGTGTGACTGAATGATTTTTCTCGTGTGTTAAATCTTTCCAAGCACTTTATGAACATCTTCTCCTTTTCTCCTATCATTCTTCACTGTTTGTCTGTCTCTCAGCAATTGTTTTTCTCTCTGTTTTCTGCTCATTCTCTCTCTTGTTTATACAGCGTTATCTCTGCCTCTGCCCCCCCCACCCCCCCCCCCCACCCCCCCGGGAATTTTAAGGAGGGCACACATGTACAGAAAAAACTTCCCCTCTCTCCTCCAGGCAGTTGGTATTTGCAGACAGCTTCTGGAATTTTTGCAAACACAACTCCTTCTCCAAACGTCTTCTCTCTGTCTTTTTGTGCATGAAAATACTTTTTTATTGTTGCTCTAGACAGCAGTATCTGCAGCCGCTCTGACATCTCACACTTGGTGGGATGATGACATGGTTTGTTCCACTGCTGTGTTCATGATCTCATCCTTTAAAAGGCTATTTTGGCCTCCCTGGTGCAGGCATGGAAGGCTGATGTATTGGTGGTTAACCGATGGAGGCCGTTTCCCCCCTTTTCTCTGCACTATTGACCCGAGCTGAACTAAAAAAGTATTTGAAGATTTTGTTGGGTTTTTTGTTTGTTGGGGTGCTTACTGCTTCCCCACATGTAATACACGATAAAACAACATCTTGCTGAGCCACAAGTTAAATGGTTCCAAACTTTTGCAAAAGTTTTGTATAAAAACAGCTTCGGAAGTCCAGCACATATTTTCCACATGTGCTGAAACTGGAATAATTGAGCACAGCAACGAACAAACTGATTTTTGTGCTTGTTGCCATTTATATCAAGAAAAATTCCTCAGCCTTTACACTTATATGCTGAAATATGCCCTGCTGAAGACATGTGGTTTGCAGAGAGTAAACACAATGAGAGCAGAAACAATTACTTTGTCATCGACAGAAACATGATCAGCAATTATTGAAGTCATTCATCAAACCAACACTCTCTAGCTCTAGCTTCTCATCTGTGAAAATTTGCTGCATTTCTGTCTTTGTCTGACAAAACCAGCAACACCTTTGACGCTTAGCTACTTAACCTCTAATTTCAATAACAGTTGGTAAAATGGTAAAAGGACCTGCATTCATATAGCACTTTTCTACTTGTTTGACCACTCAAGCGACCAACTCAGCACTTTCACACTACGAGTCACATTCACTCCTTCACACACGCATTCATACAGTGGAGGCCGAGGCTACTGTACAAGATTTCACCTGCTACTTAGTTTTTAACCATTCAAACATACTCACACCAATGGAACCGCCATCCGGAGGAATTTGGGATTCAGTATCTTGCCAGAAATGCTTAAACATGTTGACTGGTGGAGCCAGGGATTGAATCGTCAATTTTCTAATCAAATCACAACCCGCTGTTCCACCTGAGCAACAGCCACCAGTTCTTGGATATAGTGTTTTGAACTGGTATTATTAATATGTGAAAATAACACAGTGTTAAATTCAATTTCAAGTGATTAATCCAAATTAATTGCTGGCATAATCTTTGGAGTTTTTAAAGGTATATTTTCTACCTCCAGACAGCATTGTTATCAGTGTAGTTTCTCTGGCTCTCGGGCTGTTGCTCAAACTACAGCCTGTGCTTTAGTATTTTTGTATTGTTCACCAAATATGTTAAAACCACAGCCACAAATCCAATCAAACAGTTGAACAAGGCAGTGTTGATGAAATATATCAAGATTATAGGAAGTTACTGCCTATTATTTTAGTGCCCTGCTTAGCTGCACAGTGAAAACAGAGGCAGAAAAAAACTAACATCAAACAATAAAACTAAGCAGCTCTGATCACATATAAACCAAGATTCTGTTACTGATTTGATTATTTCTCACCTCACACGTGTTCAGAAACATATCTTAGCCTACTGATTAATCATAATACGAGATCGTTTGTTTGCCACTGGCCACCATACTCTCAAACGCACAAGTGCACGTTACATCACCCACCAGCGTGAGCATTTATTGGTTTGGTACAGTGCAGTGCATTTTGGTAGTTGTAGGTTTTCTACCTCTTAAGCAAAAGTGAATCCTACAGCCCTTTTCCTCTTTTTCTCTCTAGTCATGTTGCACAAATTTCAAACATATTTGTGTCTTTCTACAGTATAGACAGCCTAGTTTTCTGTGAGTACCCTCTTTATATCAGTGAAATACTTCAATCACGCAATCATGGGTTTCATGTAAAAATGTGAAATTTGTCAACAGGCAAGCACAAAATTTACCACAGAACATATAAAGAACAAATGTACAAATAATCAGTAATTAATAAATTGATATTTACTTGGTTTTGAGTGGATCAGATATTAGAATAAAATTTTCCTTGAATTAGCATTATCCTACACAGGTCTTTTCAAAACACTACAACTTGCAAAATTACAAAATTGTTAAAGGAAGCATTACCGAACTGCTGTTTGCCTTCCTCCCTGCATATTAATATCTTATAGACCAAACGATTCTGGTTTAATTTAGGCTGACTGGCAGATTTGTCGATAACAAAATACATGCAGCCCCAAACACAACAGGAATGTTTGGACAGTGTTGAAAGCAGGCTGAAGCTTGAAGTTGATTAGCTGCTACCTACGAGTTTGGGGAAAATTGATAATTTCCTCAGGGACAAATTTATTAGGGAGCGCTGCTCTGAGACGCTGTACAGACTTCCGCTGTGCAAGAAACATTTTGGCTTTCACAGCAGTGCAGGAAATTAAGGGCAAAGAGGCAGAAACTCTAAGACACAAGGACGGAAAATGTTGACAACACAGTGGACAAGAGGGCCAGTGCAGAGACCAAAGTGGAAAGAAAGAAGGATTTTGTTCCTCAGAATTAATCAACAAGTGGTCTGTGGTGTCACAAGCCCAGCCTGTGTGACATGTACCAGAGCATCATGTAATGATGTAATGGTGTCTGGTATTTCTACAGCCCATTTACAACAACATGGCAAGAAACATGACTGTGTGGAGTCTGTACACAGACCATGGGGCATGTTCTGTTCTAGAGTTGCAGGAAAGCAGAATCGTTAAGTTATACATGTCACTTCTTTCATTCAGTCATATTAGTTCATTTCTTGTTGAGGAGGTTGTTTGTTATCCTTTAAGCAATCAATATAACAAGTGACATATTTATTTTTTCTGCTGACACCAATTTCAGTTAAATCAGGAGCTGTGGTGCTTATTGTTTAAAGCTGTTACATTACATTTTTCAAGGAGTATTCATGAGTAATAAAGGAATTCTTCACCCCCCAAAAGAACATTTGTATATCAGTTAATCACCATGTGTTGTATTGAATTTGTGAAAATAGATATAATTCTTGATTAATTGAAATTAGAGGGGGCCGTGTTTAACAATGGCAAAACCGTATAAAAACTTCTGTCTATGGACTCTCACATAAATCATGCAGTTTAAGTCTCATTCATCCAGTCTAATGCTCAATTCTGCCCAAACTGACAGCCCTTACCAACATGAAACTGTGAGGAATGAAAACTTTTCTATTTTCTCTTCAAAGCCAGATGTTATTGACAAAAACATTTACCTCTCTGAACAAGGAGCTGCTGGTGTACCACTGCTTAGATAGGTACTTCATTTGTGTTATTGTACAACTTTATTAAAGTGGAAGTTACCCTTTGAAACACCAGAGTGATACTATAACACAAACAAGCTAACTAATGAGGAATAATAATAATAAATTTAATAATAATAAAACCGCCATTTTTGTCAGTGGAGTCTGGTTCTAAAGAGAGCACACATAAGTTCTTTCAGTTTGCCGTCAGCAAAAGCTGTCTGTTTGAGATATACTGAGCGCACACCTGGAAAAATTAGACTTTCATTACACTGAACGAGTTGTGTGAGAGCTTGTAAATTAGTGTTTTGATATAGTTTTGCTACTCTTGGATACAGAACCCTGGATCAATAAATATATCTGCATAAAACACAGTGCCATCAAGTTCAGGAACATGGAGTCAGTGACCTGATGGCATGTGAGCTGTGGACAAATAGACATGATGCCTCTCCCAGTAAACACTGATTTGGTCTGAGTGTCTTGATTAAAACTAAAGCGAGGAAGACGTTGAGATTAGATGAAGATGTTATTTGAACAGTATAAAGCAGCTCCTAACTAGGTCAAAATATAGCTATTGAAATCCTGTTAAATCGCAGCTTGATGTCTAAAATATTTGACTTTGTATCTGCACTTTTTCAGCTCTAACCTAGGTAGGTTATCTTTGATGGTTACACAGTAGACATGAAAACAAAACCAATCTTTGTGGTCAATAATATAATGGATAGAGCCTGGGGTTGAGCCTAATGTGTAAAGAACTTTCCAGAACAATAAGTTATTCCTGCAGCACAGCGCCATGTTATAACAACCAACATGTATAGACCCACCAGGAGAATTACTTATGATCCATGATCACTTCCCCAGATGGGTGAAGTCTGAGGAATTTCACTTCTGCTTCAAAACATGATCAAATATCGGGGACATTTCTTTGCAGTTCAGACTTCCTTCAGACGTGAAAAACACTCTGATATTTATTTTGAGCTTGAGGAAAGCTTCATACCTCCACATCTGATCCTGAATTCTGACAGGCTGTGTGATGAACTAAGAGAGTCAGATACTATTTGTACGTCAAACCGTCTCAGACTGCATTTTATAGTCATCAGCTCATTGTCAGAATACTTCAGACACCAATAAACACCTCTGTGATCTCCCATAACTTTTTCTTTAAACACACCTTGGCTGCCGTTACCCTGTTTCTCTCCCTTTACTTATTTGTAGCATTGTTATTTTTCACTCCCTCCTCAGCTGGCTCGCAACTTTCTCCTCTGCTACTTGACTGAGACGATAAAGCTGTCTGTCTACGCACCCAGAAAGGGCAGAGGAATCTGATTTACAGAAGACCGCCTACTAGTTTGTCCTCTTCTATAGAAAAAGTGCTCTGTTTCTGAATAGGAGGAGGAGGAAAGACACAGTAGGGTCTGAGGCTGATTGATTTTTACTGAAGGAGGGAGGGAGTCGGAAGACAACTGATCGCATTGTGATGCAGCGCCAAGTCATACCAAGGAGAGAGCTGCACGTCCTTTGGCAGAAATCACTCAATTATTCCTAAAGCTCTTCTAATTAATATTTTATCATCAAAGGATTAAATAACTACCAGTTATGTGAAGAGGGTCACTCACAGGGATGAACCAAGGGCATTAAGGCCATTTTCATATAAGGTACGATTGCGATTGCGTTGTATGGTGCCCAATTTCATTTGAACCCTCCCTCCACCCCCGCGACACTTTTGCATAAGTAATGTTGTTCCATACCCGAGTACTCTTGCATCATCATCCATGTGACATTTGATTATGTTGTCACACTTTTTTAAAAGCACAAAATCCCAAACCCATGCAATGGAATCAACCTTTGCGTCATGCATACTACGTCAAGAACGACTCTTTTGCCTACTTTATCACCCAGGGCCTTGCAGTTCACAGCTTAAGGTTGGTGCATGCTGCGCGCACATGCAGATGGCCTTTCTCCATTTCTGTGTTTTGGTACAGCTAGTTTTTATGCCTGATGTCAACCACAGCAGCGTAGACATGAACCATTCTAGAGAAGACCATCCATTTAAGTGGACTGGACTTACGAACCGTGCCTGGGTACTGTACACAGTGTTTACACTCACAAAGCAACTTGGACTTTGAGGTCAAGTGTACGTGGATCTCAGATGTGAAAGCTCTATGGCTCTTTGGCCTCTTTGAGTCTTACTTCACATTTCTTATGTATCTGGTCTTTCATCAGGCCAACGGTATATAAGCTGCCAACAAGAAATTTTGCTCAAGAGCTGGTGGAGACCAAACCAGAGCAAACAGGAGAGTAGTTATTGGACTTGTGTTTGTCAGGTGGACAGATTTAAGTCCAATGGAATCATGATGTTGCCCTGCCTGCTGGAACTGTAACTTCTAGCTAACATGTTAGTTATAACAACTGCAAGTAAATACTACGTTAGAGTTTGTGTTTTTCAGATGTTTGAGGTGTTCTTCTGGCCAGAAATTAATTAATTAATGCAGTTTTAACACACTTGCAGATGATTTTATTGATCAGATATTGATTAGAAACATTTCATTTAACAGCATGAGCTTCAGAAGTCAATACTCTAGCAGAACTATAGTTTAAAGTACAACTTTATTGTGAGTTTTAATCTCTACAGACAATTTTCCCTAACCGTGCATGCTGGACAGAGGCGAAATTGTGCCAGATATCTTTACTCTGCACCAGTTTTACACACCTGGAACTTGAGTCCTCACTGCTATGACCGAAAATATCGCCACTCAGTTTCCTGCAACCGTCCTTTGAGTTTAGTTACCCAAACTTGTATCCATAATCCTGGATTTTGTTAGTTTGTTTTTTACTCAAATGTCTGATACTAGGATATTACTTTTACAGTTTTAAAAGGACACCAATCAGTTTATCGTGTCTGTATATAATCTTGATCTCAGCATGTCATATGCAAACCTATCAAGTATAAAGATTTTTCAAACAATCACAGTCCAGTATCATGAATGATCCATCTCGTACAATTTAGTTGAAATCTGGAATTTTCATGTAACAAGCATTTTATTTTAGCCTGAATACTTTTTGAAAATATAATCATTGTTACTCAATAATATGGATTCTCAGTGGGCCTCAAAGATCACAGCAGGTGTCTTCCCCATCACTGTGTTGCTGTTTCCTCTCTTTCACTCCCTTTTCCCTTCATCCCCCTGAGAAGCTGCAGCTTGTGATCGCTGTGAACAGCTGTAACACGCCGTAGACCTTCAGACCTGGCAGCCACTCCGTGTGTTTGTGTGTGTGTGTGTGTGTGTGTGTGTGTGTGTGTGTGTGTGTGTGCGCAAAGTGCTTGCACTCACATTCCTGTGGTCAGCAGGGAGTCTGCAAACCCACTGTTGTCCTGCATAACTCCCCATGCATCACTGTGTTTATGCATGTGTGTAGGCTCACCCTTCTGCCTAATGCGATGCTGCACAGAGAGTAAATGTTTGGATGCGTGAGTGGAAGACATAAAGAGAGACAAGGAAAAGTGTTCCTTTGTCACAACACAACACACAAACTGCACCCACATGTGACAACTGTATGTTTCTCATCTTTCTGCATTTCTCTTTATCTGTTTTTTTTCTTCTCTGCCTTGCTTTTCATATTATTCTGCTTATGCAACAACCAGCGTGCTCTTTGAGTTGGGAAACATCAAGAGAAATATTAGCTCCAGATACCCTCGCTGTGGTTTTATTGATTAATGGGATTATCTCCGTACCAAGCATGAAGGTATGCATGCAGTTTCAATCTGCGCCATAAAGCTTCACACTCTTGTGATCAGGAAATTGTGTGTGCATCTGTGTGAGTGTGTTATGTGTGTGTTATATTTTCTTTTGAGGGGCTATTGGCTGGTGGAGGTTGGCAGTCATGCCCACATGGGTCTGTGCCATCTGGAATTGGTTTTGCACGGTTCGACCCAAACTATAGAGGCTTTGTGCTTACTCAGAGCTGCGCAAGTGAGAAGAAAACAATGGACAGAAAAACACTGTTGAAAAAACTAAAGGGTGAATACACTAAAAATGTTTAGAAAATAATACATGCTGAAGTTTATCAGGTATGTTTTTATTAGTCTGCTGTCATGTTCATGTACGTCTTGCTCCACTAAACTAAAAACAACACACACAAAAATGCAGTATACACTGGTTTGTATATGGAATGAAAAAGGGACTGGTAGTTCATAAACTAACTAAGTCAGAATACTGAGACTCCTTTTTCTTGAATTAAACAACAAAAGCCGAACATCTCTAGCACTCCTTTTTCCACCAAATTAGCTCTGGTTCTTGAACTGCTTTGGTTCAGGATTCTTGGAACCTCGCTCCTGTCTAGTGAAAAAAAGCTTGCATTTCCACCAGGCTGAACATAACCATTGTAATCAAGAATGTGTCATCAATGAAATGTGTTGCACAATGCACAACAGGAGTAAACATCAGTAGCAAGACAGCGGATCGCACTGCAAACTTCTGTTCTTTTTATTACAGACATTTGTTTTTATCCAAAACTGAGCATGAATCAACTATTATTACTCCTTTTTCCCCCAGTCATTTTTCAACCAATCTTTCTGTTGTAGCCTTCAGCATCTTCTCTTTCCAACCTGTAGAATATAACATACCCACTGATCCCATCACTATTCACACTTCAGATCAAGGAAATCCCAGTGGTGTGGTGGTAGATGATGAGGTGGGTGTACTACTAAGTAGATAGGTAGCTCACTGACAAGGAATTGGGTATACTCACCTATATTTTTCTATGGCTTTTTGGCTGATAGGTGGATATACTGTAAACGGCTAGAAAAAGAGGAGGGCATAAATTGTAATAATACCTATGCCCACCAATGCAACACTTGGTAAACCTATTTTTTGGTTCTCGCTGGAAACCAACTTTTCAGGTTCCAAACCAATTTATTTTTTGTTTGAAATGCTCCGAACAGTTCAAAATAAGCTGCTCTAAATTAGTGGAAAAGGGCGGAGGATGGTCTTAACACAATAAGCCTTACAAGTGCTTTGCCAGAATGAAATAATCTAAAATTGCCAAATTTATGATATAAATCAGACATTTTGGAGCGTATATATGAATAAACATTACTCTAACAGTGCCAGAGTTATCCAAAAGGCTGTTTCTCCTGTAGTACCTGGATTAGATTGTCCTCCCACAAACATTATCAGTATCACCTATTTCAGCAAATACCTAATAGTGATTACATCCTCTCACAGCCATAAGCATTATGAGTCGTGTCCATCACAAAAAAACATGAGAAGGTAGTGTGACATTATTTTAGAGGGACGGGTAGAGGTGGTTGGATGAATCAACACGAGAGGCCGTTGTTTGTTTTATAGTTTCTAACTGATAGCCAATGTCTGTTTCCTTTAACCACAATCGCTCTCTAACTTTAGCCAAGTATTTATTTTGTCACCAGGCAGACAAAGCTTCCCATAACTACTTATATTATCAGTGTTGAAAGTTAGCACCAGCTACTATATATAAATATTTGCTTCACTCACCAGCCAAAAAAAAAAAAAAACAGTGATCTATTGAGTGGCTGACGGATTTTTGAATCCACCAGTCATAGTGGCAGGCAGACAATAGAGTTTATTTCTAACCCAATCAATTATTTTTCTCCAACCCTAACCAAGCTTTAATGCCTACATTTGGCATTATAAGAGCTGACATGAGTTATTACTGTGACTCGTTCGGAGGCATCAACAAATGATTTATTGTTTCCAAGACATATGTTATATGTATTAAAAAAGATTACTGTTTATCCGATATTACTTTTTTTTGTTTATTCTGTGCCACAAGTGCATTTAACTTGGTAACTAATAAGTAATAGCTTTAATACCCAGCCCTCATTGTAGCACATTAACAGTTTTACCAAATAGAGTTTTAGAGAGAGAAAGCTTTTACTTTGAATGGAAAGAGTCCAAATTTTGAAAGGAAAATTTTGCAGTTGATTTCTTAATAATTTGGGCATTAAGAATATTTACTTCTGTTGCCAAATGTGCTTAACAGCAGACACAGACTGTTGTCTCTCTCAACGCTTTTTCATTAATAAAAGTCTGGCTGAAAGTGAGTAGCTATGGATACTGTGCAGCATGGATACAGGAGGTGAAAGGTGTATCAGGGTGTAATAACGGCCAGCAGAGCCTCATAGAGCAGAGTCTGGTCTGAGGTCAGAGGTCAGAGTGGGGTCAGCTGGTGTTGCCACAGTTTGGGCTGCTCTGTAATTAAGCTGGATGAGTCGGGATGAGCTGCAGAGCAGCAGATGTGACAAACCACAGCGAGGAGAGTCAGCCGTGGGAACAGAGAGAGATGAACCTTGGCTGCTTTCTGGGAATCATCCCGAGGGAGAAAAACTGACAGGGACTGTGGGAATGTTTGACGAATCCTCTGTGTTGTCCCTTCAGTTTGTGTTTGTTTGCTTCAAGCAGAAACAACAACTATAACTATGGATTATCTTTGTTTCCTGAGCTGTGTATGTGTACGTGTCTGTGTGCCAGTGATGAGAGGTTTATGTCCAATGAAAGGCAGACCACAATATAATCTGCGCTGTGCTTGTGATCTCTAACCCCTTTAACTTGAAGAGTTCAAGTTGAGTGTCCAAGTTGTGCCTGTGTGTCACACTATGCAAGATATC
This sequence comes from Plectropomus leopardus, assembly GCF_008729295.1. NCBI lineage: Eukaryota > Metazoa > Chordata > Actinopteri > Perciformes > Serranidae > Plectropomus > Plectropomus leopardus. The sequence goes on from NC_056465.1 coordinate 6,238,738, forward strand.
AGATGGCACCAAACGGACAAATCAATCATCAATAAAGTTTTTATATATGACAAAGTTTGATATCAACCAAAATTACTGAAATAAATGAAAATGCACTATTTTAATGCATAAAATCCCAAACAATATAATATACCAGGCATAATAAAGATACTAATAGCACTTCATTTTTTTTTTAGAAAGTATTGTCCAACAGAGATAGAGTAGATTCAAAAGCATAGAAGTGTAGAAAGTATTGCATACGAAAGCAAAAGTACACATTCTTGAGGACGGCTTCTTTCTGAGTGTTAAATTATTTTTAAGCAGCATTTCAATGTTGTAGCTGACCAAAGCAAAGATAAACTAACCATTTAACATTCAGCAAATAGTAATATTTTATACACTTATCAAATGTTTTGTATGTAAACACTTGAATTTTCAGTGTAACTTCAGCCAAATTAAATCAAAGAAATGTAATAAAGTGCTCAAAAGAAAAATTTTTTAACGAAATTTCAACCATATTGTAGCAGAAAAACAAAAACGGAAATACTCAAGCTAAGTACAAGTATCCTCATATCTTGAGTAAGAGTAAGTTATATTCTACATTTACTGTTAAACTGATCAGTATATTGTGCATTCCTATAAATTGAAACAAAACATGATTTCAGTTTGTTTAATGAGTTTTGCTTACAGCAGCTGCCAGCAACTTCACACTTACAGACATCTGATACACCGTGCATAATGTAGGCACTATAGAAATGTGCGTGGGAAACATTCAGCTGTGGGAAAGTCAAGTTAAACACTGAACCCTTGACCAGCGGCAGTGGATGTTTTCAGATCATTTACTTAAATAATTGTACCAAGACAACAATAAAAATGTACTTCATTACAAGTAAAAGTCTCACATTAAAACAAATGAGACAATAATGACGGGGCCGCCCAAGAGTAAATTGATATTGGACTTAATTGTTTCAAATGACCTAATAGCAGTGTTGGGTATCAAAGCCTTAGTAGAGAAATATCTGCAATTAATCAAAGCTTCAGAGAGGTGGGGGTTAATGAAAGATCAGGACATAGGTTTGACTTTTTGAAGCATTAGATTTCAATCGATGCACAAAAAATAATGCGTCAATTAGCAACTTTATTTGCATGCAGGTCACAGTAACATTAGCCACAAATTATAGCTAGAAAAAGGGATACTTTTACTTTGCAACATGGCTAAGGTGTTTCTCATGGTTTTCAGGTGATTTGCTAAGTTCGATGTAGATGCCCTGATTCCCCTGGTGTATCTGGCACTTGACTTTTTTGGGGTCATCTTGGTCAATTTTGAAACTATTCCTGAACTTTTTTGACAAATTTCTCTTTGACATATCTTTAAGCCTGTCACGTATAGTCAGACTGTACCAGTTTCATTGCTGGACTGCTGATGACTGATGTTAGCTGAGAGAGTCAGAGTCACAAAACCATCACAAGTTTAAAGTCTTGATATGAGATTAAGTGGGTATAATAAATGTTGATGCACAGTGAATAATGTTAGAGTATTCTTTTTCTATTTATGGCTTATTTTCGTTCTTTGGGATAATGCATGATATAAATGAAGCATTTTAATACTGACTTGGACATCAATTGCCGTGGCAACAATAAAAATTTCGAAACTTCAAAGCATTTGGGTCAGCACTACTACTGACACACACTGAATCTGGGGCTTTTGGGGGACTTATCAGTAAAATGTTCAGAATGTTAGCATTTAAATATTTAGCACAGATTGTTGTTAAATATCAAAAGTATGAAAAAATTCACCATTCGGTTCTATACAGAACACTGGTGCCCAACCAAAAGCCTTGTACCAAAAGCTTCAATACAAATACATGTATTGTTGCACTCCTATTGTTAAGTAGAGTGCCCCCTTACCATGCTTTATATCATATCTTATGTTATTATATGATCATGAACATCTATACAACATTTTAATCTTGTTAGTCAAAGTGGAGCTAATTTTAATTATTTTATACTGTAAACTGCCATTTAGTCTATAACAACATGCATGGGAGCATGGGATACATATGGAAAATCTTAATCTGCAAACTGACAAGTACCTACTTTATAATATGTTTCTACTAAAAATGTGTAGTAAAAAGTACAATTTTCACTGAGAAATGTAGTTGAGTAGAAGTAAAAAGTGGCATAAAACAGAAATACTGAAGTGAAATACTCAAAAGGTGTACTGTATTCGATACACTTCCTGTCACACATCCACAGGACATACAATATGTGTGTATTTGTGTCACTGGTGCATCATGCAAACACTCAAGCATCCCTCAAAATCATTAACAGTACACGTGCGATTATATAATCCCCTCGAGATGATGCAGCTTGTCCAATATGATCGCAACCAAACTCTGAATTCCTCCATCTCTGTGTGCCTGAATGGAGCGAAGGAGCGGAAGAGAGGAGGGGGAGGCAGGGGGAGGGGAGGTAGCAAGCCGGCCGAAACAAGGAGCTCTTTATAATGATTGACTCTTTACACGGTGACTCATCGTACTTCACAGGCCCGTCTGTGGCCTGAGGAGGCCTGCCCTTGTGTTTGCTGAATGACACACTGTGTTGTCAGAATGTCAGGATGTCATGTTGGGATGTTTGGAGTGCCCTCCTTCCTATGTCACACTCACACACACACACACACACACACACACACACACACACACACACACACACACACACACACCTCTGCTCCTTTTTTCCGCTGTCAATCTCTGCTTTCCTGCAGTCTAATGTAAGCTTAAAGAAGAAATTATTTATTATTAATGAAATTATTAGTCAGATTCCATTGTCATGTCTGTTCTTAAACTATGGAACTGTAGCAGCGACCTAGCTTAGCATAAAGACTGAAGTTCGTTGGAAACAGCTAGCCTAGCTCCGTCCAAAAATCAAATATATACAGCTACTAGTGCCTCCAGTGGTAGACTCAGGCTGTCTGAGGCGCAGGGACATGGCTGACAACAAATATATCTTTGGTACCTTTGAGATGACAAATTACTACACTCTATTATTAGCTGTGAATGATTCAGACTGATCTAGACTGTGGACATAAATACATTTTATAACACACAGCAAGGGTTTAGGGCCTCTTTTGGGGAAAGACATTTCTAGATTTTGATAAAGAAGTTGGAAAAAAAATATTTTAAAAATATTTTAAAAATATTTATTAAAGTACTGCTATGAAAATAGTCCTAGCACTCTGACACTTTAAAGCTGCAGACAAGAGGCAGACATGAGATGAGAAAATATGGTGTAAAGGATAAAGGATAAGGTTTGCAATGTACTTCAATTTCCTTGTTGACAAAAACTTCCACTTTCTACCAGGAATTATTTCTTGAATGTTTGAACAAGCAGCAAAAGTACCCTGGGTGTCCTATGGTAGATAAAACATGATAGGCTGCCCTTCCAATGGTTCAATGTGTGATGAAGTGCCCTTTAGAGTGGCCTTAAAATGAAGAAATTATGATGCCATGCCATATGGGCTGCCATACATTCTAGAAATTAATCTGGTACCTTTTATTTTTTTCGCCAGTGCCCCTCAATCAACCTTATTTCGTCTTTTAAATCAGCTGATAGTTTTATAATCCCCACAAAGGTCGAGTCCAAGAGAAAGTAAACACGTAAGTTAGTAGGCAGTTATTATAGCTTATGGAACAAAGTCTCATCCTAGGGTTTTTATATTACATCTGGTTGAGTATTTGAGAGCGAGATTTGAGAACTTGCCTCTTTCTTTCAGATTCCCGGAGTTTCCTAGACAGCATGAACCACGCTGGCGGCTCCACAGAGGGAGAACTGTTCAGATCAGAAGTGTCGGTCACTCCTGCTTCCTGTCAGAGGATCTTTGGCTCCATGTGCTCCATGTCATCAGACAGCCCCCTCCCTCACACAGACAGGTACAAACACACACGTGTGGTCTGCTTCTGCCTCTGCTTACAATGGTGTATCATGTACTGGTTTTCTAATGGGCTGCATGCTGTATTACTCCTACAATATCTGAAAAAAACTGTGGCCACAATAATGTAAAAACAAGACTTCTGTACTGCATGCACCCTCTCCCGTCACACAGAACTTGGACAAACAAAACACAATGTTTTGTCTCTTTGTCTCTGTTCTGCAGCTCCACTCCGCCCCCTGTGTGGCACGACCGGACTCCAAACTCCCTGAACTCCCCGTATCCCCCCCAGCCCTCACCTCCTCTTTCCCTCAACACTCCCAATGCCCACAGCTCTCCCCGGGGGGCTCTGAGAGGCCTGGGTGGAGGTGTGGGGGACCGCAGAGAGACAGACAGCACAGACTTGTCCTCGTTGTTATTGGGGAATGGTGGCCTGGAGCACAGCCTGCTGGAAGCCATGGAGGGCCTTGGGAGTCTGAACCTCGGGGGAGACGGGGGCCTCCCTCCACTGCTGCCTGAGAAGAGGAGAGGGGTTGAGGTGGGAGAGCTTGGCTCCCGCTCCCCCTCTTTAAGTGGGTTTTCAAGCCCTCACAGTGGCAGCAGTATCAGCATCCCTTTCTCATCCTCCATGACCCCCGACCCTCTCAGAGGACTCAGTGGGGCCCCGTCGCCCGGAGCAGGTACACTGACTATCCCAGACTGTTCTCTTCCCTTTTCTGTCAATGGCACAAATATTTTTTCCATCTCTTTCTTATAAATAGCCAGCTTACCAAAACATCAAAAAGCACTGATCTGGTTCCAGGGTCACTCTTAAGTCCCACAAATATTTCATTATCCAGTGCATTCATAATTTTAAGAAATAATTTAACCTTTATTTAACAAAGAAAAACCTCACCAAGCAATCTCTAGCCTTGGCCTAAATGGCCAGTGATACCAATCAATTAAATCAAGCAAATTCAGCTAACTTTCCCATTCTTGTAGAGAGCGTGCTGTTTTTTCTGAACGCCACAATGTTTCCACAGAAATGTTATCAAACTAATAGAAAGCCAGTCAATTTTTCCAATTATCAGACCATGAAAATAATTCAGTTCTTACCAAGAACTTCTAACTACACTAGTAGTTAAGGACTTTAAATAAGGACTTTCTTTTTCCAGAACTTATTGTGCTGGCAGTCCATAGACTTTATTTAAGGTGAGAACAAAAATGAGTCACAAGCAAGTTGCTGCAAATACATTTTGCTGACTTCATCTTATTGTGCTGCTGGAGCAGCACAATATGAGTCCGATGTTACTATAGTGACGCTGGGGACAGCCTTTTTTATTGCATCTTGTTGCAGAGGGGGTCTTTGGTATCACAAATGCAGCTAAAAAGTCAGCGGTGTGTTACTGAACTCAAGACTTTGACTGGCTCAAAGGCTGAAGCCAGTGTTGTTCTCCTGTGTTTGTTTGACTCATCCACCTTCCCTTCTACATGGACGCAGACTGTCGCACTTCTAAACTAAGTCTGTTGCTCTCAACATCTAATAATGAAACAAAATCTCAATACCATGGACAAAAAAAAAAGACTGTATTTCTTGTATTGAAGGGATGTTTGGCAATAAAACATGTCTGAAATTTTGAGAAGAAAGCTGTGATTTAAAAAGGGAAAAAGAAAAAGAAACATTATTAGCATAAAGTAATAGTTTTTACAAGAAAAAAGTCACACGTGACTAAGTAGTAACGCTCTATTTTTCGAAAAGGTTTACATTTTGAGTGTCAAGTTTTGATATTACATGAAATGGTTTTTAGTATTTTGGAACATAACATTTACTGTTTGAGAATAACCTAATATTCCATCATACTGCCTGCAACTGTAGATTATCGATCATCATCAAGTATAGTTTTTTTTTTTTCCTCAATCCTTTAGAACCACAAATAAAAACTGGATATAAATAAGGTTGAGTAATAATACTTTAGTTGTCATTTGGGTGTGCTAACCCTTAAACAAGTTTCTCTCTCTCTCTCTCTTTTTTTTTTTCCTGCCTTGTCTTTTCGTATTTGAGCCAAAGCTGAGAAAGCCTGAGACCTGAGTCTTAATCTATGTTTCGCAGACTTTGGCAGTAAGCAAGACACTGTGAAGTTTGTTCAGGACACGTCCAAGTTCTGGTACAAGCCCGACATCTCTAGAGACCAAGGTAAATATTAGTGTTGGACAGGAGAGCCTAACAGACACTTACAGGCACATAGTGCAGCCCTTGTGCAAAGCTCTGCTCCTTGTACAGTATGAACATGATGTTTCTAACTTTAGCTTATCTGTGTTCCCTCCCCGCTGTTGACCTACTGAACAGCCATCGCAGTGCTGAAGGACAAAGAGCCCGGCTCCTTCATTGTCAGAGACAGTCATTCATTTCGTGGGGCGTATGGATTGGCTATGAAGGTGGCTACGCCTCCTCCGTCTGTGATACAACAGAGTAAGAAAGGTAGGCTGAAAATGTCAAGTGTTTCCTGGCTATGATCCCTGCAACAAGCTGTTTTACAGAATCTGCCTTACATGAATAGAAAATATGTCATGCCTCTGGTGGTGATTTCTACACAATTTTTATAGCTACTCAAACTCTGTGAATCATCATCAAAAGTTCCAAAAGGTCTGACCAACACCTTTTAACATCTACAAGTAGAACACAAAAAAGCTCCTCCTACTTAAATGGAGCTCAATAAAAACACACTGTTTTATAGGTCATAAAATGTCAATTACTGCATTTTATTTCTGCACTTTGATTTTCTCTTAAATTCAATTTCTGTTCCACTGACACAAAGATAGTTCAAGGGGATAGACACATTTTTGTCATGTTTAAGTCTCCAAAAAGTTCAATCTACCAGTCAGTAATGACATATATGTACAAAATATACTAAAATATATTGATATTTTCTCTGTATCTGCAGTAGGGGACCTGTCCAATGAGCTGGTCAGACACTTCCTGATAGAGTGCACGCAGAAAGGAGTTCGTCTCAAGGGCTGCCCCAACGAGCCATACTTTGGTGAGATTATTAAAACTTTATAATAGTGTTTTAGGTCATTTATCACTCTTTTTGGTGCTGATTTATCTAATTACTAAATCTACACATTTCTAAAAAGAAATGTACACATATGTAAATTGGTATCGTGATATGAACATGGATTGGGATATTGTAGGTTTTCTAGGGATTCATTTGAGAAGCTGCTTATGGATAAAAAAAACTGGCTGCAATGATACTGTAATTCAAGTATTGCCCAAAAAAAAAAAAACAGTTGTTATGAGTATTATAGCAGAATGTGATCATATCACCTCTTCAGAGCATCATACACAATAAAACACTGATATACTTTATCAGACAGTCTTGTTTTGGTAATTACAGTGGCGTGCCCTGTCAGTCAAGTTGAAAATACAAGTAAGTAAGAGCTGGAAGCAATAAACCCTAAACAGTTTCAACTTGCCAAAGTAAAATGAATGTAAGCAGTATTCTGATTTGGAAACTGGTCCAGGAGATTACAAGTAAAAATAATTCATTAGTAATTAATTATTATAGTAATAATTATAGTAAATAATTAGTAATTTAATCTTCTGAAATGCACCACAATTTAACAAACTTATCTCACGTGTTATAAAATGTTTATCAGCATAGTAAGTAGATATGACTTATGTCAGAGGAACGATGCTTTATTTCACAGGTCTGTCTTATCAGGAAGTTATTGACTTGTAAAATAAAGCATTGCAGGGACAATGTTGAGGAGTAAAAAGAACTATATGTCTGTCTAAATTGTAGTGGAAGAAATGTACAAAATAGTATAAAAAAAATAAATAAAACTAATGGTTCCAGGTCCAGGATGTTCATAATCTAGGTATAATCTAATTCTTAAACTGAGATTAACATTTTAAGTACTGTATTCAGCATTTTAAATCAGTCCAGAAAGCACGTAGCTTCCTCATATCCATCTGTTAATTGTCCACGGTGAGGACCACTAAGGTTAATAAAGTGCAGTATCCCAGGATTATAATGTGTTAACTGTGCCACCATCTACTGGTCAGTGGAATGAGGTGCATCTGGCTCCACTCAGCATCAGTCTGGATGCTGTAGCTGTTTGTTTGTGAAATGTTCGTTATGAATACATTTTTTAAATTTTTTCCTGATAGGAAGTCTCACAGCTCTGGTGTGTCAGCACTCCATCACCCCGCTAGCTCTGCCCTGTAAACTCATCCTGCCTGACAGAGGTAAATTGTGTGTGTGTGTGTGTGTGTGCGTGCGTGCGTGTGTGCGTGCGTGCGTTTGTGTGTGCGTGTGCGTTTATGCGTGTTTGAAACAGCATCAGAGGTAGACCCTAGAATCAATCAAAACTCAGTCATCAACCTTTGAGTTCTTATTTTTTGTGTGTCAGCATCATTGCATTAATGCCCACATATGTACTCCTGAATTAATATCAGCAACAGGAGCTTATTATGTCCAAAACATTATTTTTTTTCAATAGACAGCCCTTTGCAGCCTGTGCATGCAACTGATCAATCTATTAATTATAAAGATACAACCACCTCACCTGCAGCCTCACAAGAACTAACCATAAAAGAATAAGAAAAACTAAAAATGCTATGGACACCACGGCAGGCGCAACAAGCATTATTAAGCCACAAACAGTAAATTGAATGACCTGACACATTTTATAGAATCAATAAAGCATCTCCAAGGCGACTACAACATCAACAACAACAACAACAATATGAACTCCACAGAAACTTCAGCCACAAACACTCATATCATGCAAAAAGACTGCCTGCACAGCGTGTACACACCATGTACTGTAATACACGCAATGCTGCATTTCTAGTCGACAAAGGGTTTTGTACTCACCAGTGTGAACATCACCCTGTGATTCTCGTGCACCATGACGTCCTCCGCAATCTGCAAATATAAGCAGTCCACTGAGCCTCTCTGTCCCAGTATTACTTAACTAAAGGCCTCACACACCTCATTAAAAGGAACTGTTCCTCAGTCAACTCAGAAGTCATAGCTGGAGGATTCAACATGAGCATTTTGGCATGTTAGCATGTTAGACTCATGCACTTGTCGTTCCTTGTGAGTATGTTTGGTTTTGTTCACATAGTGTGCTCAGCGGGTGATGCATTACATCAGTAATTGATCCAGATTCAGACAACTTCATTAATCCTGCTAGGGGCAATTTGTTTGAACAGCTTGCTGTGCACACATAGTATAACATACAGTAACATGCAGACACATAAATAGATTAGTAATAAATAAAAATATGACAAAGAGTTTTTTTAAACTATGCATGATACAGTAACAAGAATAAATGTAAATTATTACTTCAACCCCTGTTTAGGACATTTAAGTATGTCACCTGAAGAGTCTCTGCACACCTCACCAATGCCTCTAAGAAGTTTTCTTTCTTTCTTTTATTTTGGAAAATATATTAATAGCACCATGGTATTTTTTTAAGTAAAATTTTGGTTTTGGGACTGACACAACTATATAATACTGGCCTCCATCAGAAGTATTAATAATGTTGGATTACAATGACAACCAAATATTTTAGTGTAGAGTCTTCATATGAAGTATAATTACATGCAGGCTAACAAACTGTGTGTTTTTGCTTGCAGACCCAGTGGAGGAACTGAATGACTCGTCTGCACAGACGGCAACAAACTCAGCAGCTGAGCTCCTCAAACAGGGAGCAGGTACTGGACAGATACCAAATATGTACACAAATCTGTGTGTTTGTTTGACCTGTGTGTGTGTGTGTGTGTGCGTGTACTGCACATTTATCTATTATGTTCACAAACTCTGCGTCATTTACAACCCCAATGAAGTTTATATCTGTGACAAATTACACAAAAAGCTCAGTTTAAACTTTGCAAACAAAATAAGTAGATATCTTAAATTTTCATTTTGTGTTAAAGTGTTGTTGACCCTTTTTTTTATGTGTTACTGTGCAGCGTGTAATGTGTGGTACCTGGGCTCTGTCGAGCTGGAGTCTTTAACGGGACATCAGGCGGTTCAGAAGGCGACCACGCAGACGCTCTCTATGGACCCCCCACCGGCGTGCACCGTCGTCCACTTCAAAGTGTCGGCACAGGGAATCACGCTCACTGACAACCAGAGAAAGTAAGTGTTCAAACATGTGCAGTCCAAACACACACATACACACATTAGTCAACATGTTCCCACAGACTGTTTGTTCCTGCAGGTTGTTCTTCAGGAGACACTACGCTGTCAACACTGTCATCTTCTGTTCTCTGGACCCACAGGGCAGGAAGTGAGTATCACATATTAGTAATATTTGTGTATATTCTAATAGAAAACACTGGTGAGAGAATGTCTCCACTTAGGCTGTACAGTCCTCCTAATTTGTTTTTTTTTTTTTAATAAAAGCAAAATTAAAAGACACACAGAGACATAAGAAACAATGTGATTAGCTGATGGCCTCTCCTACAACATGACAAACAGTTACAGAAAAAAGGTAATTTACAGTCAAGAATATCTATTTTCAGATATACTGAATTGTTGAATATATGAGACATTCATCGGCAATAAGAAACCTGATGTGAAAATGTTTGTTCAATAGTATTAGTCTCAACCTGTCTGTCTCGGTGATTGTTCTCTAATGAAAAATGAAAAAAATGAAATTAAATGAAAAATGAAAAAAACAACAACAGAAAAACACAAAAAGTCTATAGAGGAGTTGTGATACAATTAATACATATTTTATGATACACTATAGGATGATTGCAGTGCTAAAATTGGAATCCTGTATGTTATTATTTTATACATACTTGTCCTGCTTTCACCATATTTTAAAAAGAGGAGAGACTGTTATGTATACATTTACATTATATGTGATATAAGTGTATATATGTGATGTACAAATATGTATGTGATGCCTTATAATGATATGACAACTTTGTTTTTTTATTCTGTCCCAAACAGATGGACAAGAGGCAGCGGGTCTACTGCAAAGTAAGTCCCCTTTGCTTTGCTGCAAGTCTTGTTTTGTTCATTGCTCTATTCACACTTTGTTATGGTTAATCATATTCCTATTTTTCTAAATCAGTCAAAAAGTTGCTGACACAAATTGCATCATAATTCACATTGACAACACTAATAGTGCATAGTCTTAAGTCTTCTCAAGGACTGCAAGAAGAAAGAATTATCATGCAATGAGTTGATGCAATACATATCACTATTATATCGTTTTTTAAAAAAGACTATGAATACTGTAAATGTATGGGGCCTTGAAGTTATCATCCATCCAAAATCTGTCTTTTAATTTCAACTTTCCATCTGCACAGTTGAAAAAAAATGGTGATTCCTTTCCTCATGAAGTATGGTTAGTTTGAATGCACTTCAATTACAGTATTTTTCTATGCTGCCAAGATTTTGTAGCAAATTTAAAAGTGTTCCCCTTAAAAGCTCCTGATATCTGTCATAACTTGGGGACATATAGAGTTAAGATAGTTAAGTAGAGGGATAACTTAAGATGAGAGGATCAAGATAGGGATAGAGATGGAGAATGCAACAAAGGCCACTGGATGTTGCCATCTGTGGTACAACAAGAGTGCTCCAAATGTAGTCTTAGCACAGCTAAAATACATTGATGCAGCATATTGAGAATATTGTTTGACAATGGAGAAGTGAATTTTGCTACAAGTGTGGTCTGAGACTTTTTTTTTATGCCACAAAAAAAAAAAATCAGTTAAAAAGGAAACAGAACTTACACAACACACTCAACTACCTACTCAAGTTTGTAATTTGCAAACTGTTGTTAAGCTCTAAAATCTCCCTTCTCTTGTATGATTATTCCTGTCTGTCTCTGTCCCTTTCGTCCAGGATCTTTGGATTTGTAGCCAGGAAATCACAGAGTGAGACTGAAAACATGTGCCATCTGTTTGCTGAGCATGACCCCGAGCAGCCGGCAAGCGCTATCGTCAACTTTGTCTCAAAAGTCATGATTGGGTCACATAAGAAGTAAGGAGAAACAGACTCAATGCAGAATAAAGAAAATGGATGGCGGATCAACTTCCAACCCCAACATCAACAACTTGCTCTCCCAAGAGCCAAAAACTATTTCCCACACACTCCAGCACCCAGTTGTGTGCTCTATCCTGCAAAATAAACTTGTGTATTTTGTACTGACTGCACTGCAGGATGCAGCCATCAGAGGGAGCCCAGACTGTCACGTATAAAGTTAAACTTCTCAGCAGGAGGCTGAAACTACTTAAAGATGCATCCTTGGGCTTTTTGGGGTTTTTTAAATAAAATTTTTATAAAATCCTAATCACTTTTTCTGGAGAATTTAGAGAGAAAATCAGATTTTGACCACCAGATTTTGACCTTAAACTGACCTGTATGTTCAAACTTACCCTAAATATACCATATTACACTTTGACTTTGCCTGTTGCTAGTGGTCACAGCCGAAAAATACAACATATTTACTCTGATTCAAACTGGAGAATATCTAAAATTCTGAACATGAACTCATATTTTAAAGCATAATTTCAAAAACTTCTGTTTTCAGTAAAAATGTGCAAATCAGGTTCAACATTTCTTTTGTGCAAAATACAGGTGCATTTTTATGAGTGAAAACAAAATCTACAATGTTGTCACATAACAAAGCCAATGATGTGGTTGCCTTGTACTTAAGATGGATTTATTGTGTTGTGTTTATAGTATTTATCCCTTTTTACAGATGTGTAAAAGTCTTTCTTTTTCCCAAATATACTTGTCATATATTTTTGTATATTAACATACTGTACATTAGGATTAAAGGCAGTGAACCTCAGAAACTGTACAATTATGTCACATGTTGTTGTAGTATTTCACATACCAGATACCACATAAACTGCCCATGTATATGTGTTGTATTACTAATATAGATGTCAATATGTTCCTTTTACAGTAACTTCAATACAGATTGATGTACAGTTAACGTGTCATGAATACGTCATTCTGATTTGCTCTGAAAAGATATTAAATACAGTCACTGTAAGAGATGTCAAACTTTCAGTCTAGATAAGCATTCTTTTCCATTCCCAGCTCCTCTCCTCTAGTCATTAAAGTCATGTTGTTTCATTGATTTGTAAATGAGCATTGATCAGTTAGAGATATCTCTAATTCTGACGTCTTATTAAAGCTTTGGTGCGCCAACGTCCCAAAACAAAAAATAATTTATTTTCTAATCTGTTTTTTAATGTTGATTTGTAACCCACAGAAAAAAATGTGCCGATATCACACACACAAGTCCTCCCCATACTCTGCACAAGACCTCCAAATAAGGCAGTATTGTCACAGTCACAGTGACACAGTATTACCACTCATTTGCATCATGCGGCATTTCTCACAAGCACTCAGGACTAAACTTTAGGACTAAAGCAAAAATGATTAACAATGGAGGTAATGTATACAATCCATACTATCCATGTAGGATCCAAATTCAAGAATATTTGTCCAGGTTTTGACATATCAACATGAGATTTCTACCAGAAATCTGTTTTATTTGTTCTTTAATGTCAATTTCTTAAATTTCCAAAACCACTGGGTGCTGTAGTTTCTAGCAAATGTTACTCAAACATAGTGCATTTGTTGTGGACTATTTTCAGCAGTAGATTAATCCACATTTGGTGCTCTAGTGACTATTTGGGGCAGCAGGATGGTGTGTGGGATTGAGTTAAAATAAACTGCAGTGTGTGTGTGTTCATGGTATTGAATGAACATGTAACCCATTGGCTGACTGAAGTGTTTCAATAGTTTTTGAATGAGCTGAATGGCAAAGAGGAAGCAGATATATTAGACTTTGGGTACACAGCAGACTTTTTGTTGAATGTTTTTATAATAAGTCATGTAATTGTAATGTAGATATTTCAAAACCTTGACAAATAACCAAAAAGCTATATACATGTCTGGATAAGCAGGAGGTGAAGGAGTGATTTTTGGGTTGAACTGACCCTTTAAATTTTGATGTTGTGATTTACAGTGTGCCCAATAGATGGCAGTAATCAGCCACCAAATTTCATGCTGTAAACTGAATCCGAGTCCGGATGAGTTGAGCTCTCACTAGAATGCACAGAACTAATGGTATTTCACAAATATCAGTTTCCTGAATGATATGTGTGAGATTTTCAGCTCTTCTCTTCCTTCTTGCTTCTCACACAAGTTTTATACCAACAAACAGTTACAGATGGAGCTGAGCAGGTCCCCACATGCAGGAAGAACCACCCTCTTGAATAAACTTGGCAATGTCAAAGTGTGTCCAAGCTCGTGTATGTGTGTGTGTTTGGGAAAGAAAGCATTGGAGCACATGACAGAAAAAGCTGCTCTGAATGACTGATAGGCCTCCAGGTGCCTCCGAGATCTGCTGATCTTTCTGTCTCCAGCCTCTGTGTGCTGGTGGAGACTTTTTTTAGAGGCCAGATCATCAGATAGCAGTTTTGAATGAGGCTCTATTCAGGTTTTTGGTCTCAGTGGAGAGAGCTAAGGAACTGGAAGTGGGACAGAGACGTGGGGACACTTCCCAGTCCTGCAGTCCTGCCTGGCCTGGAGAAAGGGGGAACAGCATGGAGGGTGGAGGGGGGTGTAGTGATGGTGTGTGTTTGCTCGCCGGGGGTGGGGGTGATGCAGGTGGGGGGTTTGTCGGTGGTGGATGACCTCACCATTACGGGAAACTTTCCCACAGCCTGCACACAAAGAAGGCCGTCAAAAGGTAAAAAGGATGAGAAAGAATAGAAATTTAACACAGTGTGTAAAAAAGGAGGCAAAGTGTGGAAGAGCGGTTAGTCGATGAGAATGAGGCTCTTTCGGAGGGGGAGTCGTCTTCCCTTTTCAGTGATTCACAGATTTTCAGGCTTGATAGAAGCTCAGAAAGGCCTGAGAGAGAGTCTGCTCTCAGAGGCAACCTCCAGTTTGGCTCCTGTTGTCTTTCTGCTGAGTCACCTGCCGCCATTTTGTCCCCTAGCTGGACCTCTGCTTGCACTTCCTGCTGTACTTCCTGTCAGGCGGCCCACCAGCACCTGGTGGCCCGGCGGTTTTCACAGCCGCCGCCGCCGCCGCTGCTGCTGGACGACATCACATTCCTGGCATTGCTCGCTCCGAATGCTGTTTGGAAATCCAAAGGCTGGCTTCCGTTTGGGAATGCCTCCCTCACAGAGTCCCTCTCAGCCTCTGATCCCCGGCCTCCTCTCACTTTATTTGAGTTAGCTATTTAAAGCCCATGCTAAGTGCGCTGCTGCTCTGGCTGCACAGGGGAGCAAACACACACTCCATCTCACACACTAAAACCACACTAGCCCACAAATAATCCCTCTCCTATTTTTAATTTGGTGGGCTGAAGGGACACAGCCTGCAGGGCTGACTGCGATCCGGCCGACAAATGTAGTGATTTTCTTTTATTTGTCATGTGGTGCTCCGTTACTGCGCCAAATATGGTTAGTATGCAGTGAGCTTTTAGAGGTATGATGATATATAGCGGTAGAAATTAGTGCCATCACTAATTATACTGTTTATTGTTTCTCATGTACTACTGGAGAGGAACTTTGAGGCACTGGTACTTGATTAATTCCTTACGTTGTACTTCCTCACTACACTTTAGAGGGAAAAGGTTTAATTGATATCAAACAAAATTGTCTCCAACAGCTTGCGTTTCAACAGTTTCCATCTTTCAGAATCAGTCAGCTCAAATTCAGTAGAACAGGCAAATTCAAAGGTCTGAACGCAGGCCATTAATTGTAATGGAGTATTTTTTGCACTGTGGTATCAATATTTTTCCTCAAGTTAGGACAGAGGTGGGTCTAAGTCATTGTTTTGCAAGTCAAGTCCCAAATCCAATGTTCCCTACAAAATTAAAATCTCTAGCTTCATTCCCACTGCACCAAAAAACGATAAAACCTGCTAACATCTGGCTTTTTCATGCAATAAGAATGTGTACTATCGGCATTTACACCCAAGTCAAATGACTCTGCAGTAGTCATGAGTTTTAATCACCTCTGGTTCAGCATCAGCATTGATGGGAACATGCCTGGGTGAATGCTGTAATTTCAGCTCTTTAACTAGCAAGATGCAATGAAGCAACATCACTAATTACCCTCCACTGCCTCCTAAACAACGCTAAAACACCGATCCAAATACATCTACACTGAGTTTGATAGACACTGAAAGAGTAAGAGATATATAAAGAGAAGAAACCACTGAATATCTCTGTTCCTGCAGCAGTCTGTTTACCTTATCTCCTGCCTGTCTGTGACGTCACACAGACACACCAACAAAACAACTTACACACACAAAAGCTGAAAGAAAGGCAGACTCGTGTGGTCCAGGGGTATGTTCACTGGCAGTGGGAATGCAGTGTATAACCTATATTTAATGGATTTACCTGTGTTTGAAAGCCCCATGTGCATGCATTAATTTTGGTGGGAGGGGGGTATGTTGTGTGCATGTGTCCCTTTGTTTAAACATTCTGTGCCCCCTCTTTAAATGTGTATGTATTTGCTGGTCCAAAAACGCAGCACAGTTGAAATTCATCATAAGTTTTTTGTTGTTTTTTTTTAAGTAGCGGCATGGATAATTGATCAGTTGATGGAGTCAGAGCTGATCAGATCAATAGAAACTAAACTTTTAGACCAAGTACAATGAACAGTTAACTTTCACTTTCAATGCGCCTACCATTCTGCTGCTTCATTTGTGACAACAGCACACTCTGTACTCTAAGAGTGAGCTGCACTGCAAAACCAAACTGTATATATATTCTAATAAGGTTCCTAATGAACAGTCTGGCCCTCAAAATAGAAAATCTATCTGTGCCGGCAGATGTTTTGATCGTGATAAGCTGCCACATATAAATGTATATTAAGTAAATGTTGAACTCCTAAGCTTTGAGTTTCAAGTCCTAAACAAATAATGTCTTCACCAATTGTAATGCCATTCTAACAACATATTTATCATACAGTAAGTCTTGACAAATCATGAATGCTTTTTAAAATTTGTACTTACTAGTTAAACAACTTTGTTAGCAATTCTTGCGCCTCTGTCTGTGATTACTGGCCCGCATGTTTGCATACTGCAATTGATTTTTTGTAGACAACCACATAGTTTTTGTATACAAATGAAATGATTGTTTCATCATTTTTCAAACTGCTGCCCAGTAACGTAATGTTACTGCTTCATGTTTCTCTCCTGCAATTTGATTTGGTGCTGTCATATTGGTTCAAATAAAGTGTATAAGGGGAATAAAGTGTCAACTTGCTGGGACTGAATAAAATTAATTTTAATTTATTTAGGGAATGAAGGGATAATAATTGATTTAAGGCACACTTTTTTCAAATAAAATACTTTAGCATTTTGGGACTTGGGGGAAAGTAATGAGTATTTTCAAGTCAAAAAGCTTAAGTCCAAGTAATGTCACGAGTCCAAGTGGAGTTGCAAGTCATTTTTCAATTTCGTCAAGCAGAGTCATCAATCGTCATAAAATTTGTTACTCAAGTCAGACTAGATCAAAGTCGTGACTAGAGTCAATACCTCTGGGGTCTGAGCACTTAGTGATAAGATATTAGGTTAGATATAACGTAAAGTAAATACAACAGAGAAGAGCATCCAGAGGTTTAAAGCATTTTCAAACTTTTGCAAACTAATGCTGTGCAGCCAAACCCACCAAAAATGTCTTGACATTTTAGTGGAATCCTTGTATATGAAATATGACCTTGTACAAAATACATCCTCAATATTTAAATAAAAAATTCTGTGTGTAAATATTACAATGAAGAGATGAGACAAGCTGATACAAAATCAGATAAGATGATATTTCCAACAGTTAACCTTCAGTACATGAAGCAGAAGGAAGAGAGAAAAAAAACCCTTTTATTCCATTAAACCTTTTATACCTTTTCACTGATAGCTTTCTTTTAAGGCATGCCATTTAAAATCTCTCTTTTTTTGACAGAGTTAATGTATTACTCTACATTTAAGTTAGATCACTTTACAAAATGTGCTGTGTAATGATAGAAATGGGAGATTCCTGTACAGTTTACATTAAAATATCTCTGATTGTATTCGACCATTGACCAGGACTGCTATATGGTAATTGGATCTGCAGGATTTTTGTGTGAGTGATGGATTTCGTCAGATATTTAGCCAATGACATTCCTCTGTGGTTAGTTAACTGTTTCTTAACAAACATATCACTGACCCCTTACACACACATACACTTGTATGTGTACTTACACACACAGGAAATCAGCATTGCTTAACATCACAGAGAAACAGACTGTTTCAGATTTTCGTATTAGACACTTACAACAACAGCGAAACATGAACGCACCACAGAAATATGGTTTTAATACAGCGCGGCATGAAAAACTCACACACTCACATAGTTTGTGAGTGTGGCAAACAACTTTCACAAAGTTCACACACACATATATGCTGTAGGCCTACCACACACAAAAAACACACACACACGCACCAACACATTTGCACACCAATCAGGGTTTCTGGCCTACGTGATCTCAAGCACATGCTGAGAAAGCAGTGCCTTTATGGCGGGCCTCTTCATTGCATTGTCTCTGATATAACTGACTGAAACACACACACACACACACACACACACACAAAAAAAAGGCCTGGGTACTTGGGTATCAGCGACAGTCTTAATGAACCTGTCTCCAGGGGGCGGGGCCGGGGTAATGTCCCACACAAAGAGCTCCCGCTGGGCCACAGAGCCAACCAGAGGCCAACAGATTAACTTGCATTACATCAGCATCCCCACAATACACCTAATGAGGGAGGGATTATGTGTGTGTGTGCGTGTGTGTGTGTGTGTAGGCTCTCATGCCATTGCATCACTAATTAAATGCGATGACTCACTTCTGCTGATTCAGTGTGCGTTCAGCTGCGCAAGCAGACGTGTTTGGGGACCCATCTTTGCCTCCTTAAAGCTGCTTTCATCAATATTTCCATATTAGCGATGGATCAGATGACTATGTGTGATGTTGAAGGTGTTGCCCATAGTGACAAACCCACAGAGGATTATTGCTGCCTCAGCTCTGCGGAGCATTTTAGAGTCTTTCAGCTCAGTGTTTTTGGTTGTATGGCAATCACTCAAAGTTTCCAGCAGGAACTTTTTACAGAAAACAAAAGTTCTGATTAACCCACTGTACAACACCTGCTCGGCACCAAACACACAGACACAGTCGGAAACCAGCTGGTGAACACAGCTAAGCATTTGGCAGTTCATGCACTTTCGAAGTTGTCAGATCGCTGAAATGCTAACACTACACAAATTGATGATAAAAACCTGTGACTTCCGCAGACTCATTTGACCCGAGTGTGAATGCCAACTGTCACCTTTCCCATTAAATAAAAAAGCAGGATGTTTGCAGGTGTTAGTGGGTTTTTTTGTGCAGTGGGACAGGGGCTATACAGTAAAGTTCTACTGTTGAAGGCAACCACTCCATGGATGTATAAAGTAGATGCATCATGGATGTGTCAGCCAGGTTTCCCCTCAACACGTGTCTTGCCCTTTTATTGGCTGTAACTCGCTGACAGGTCTCCGACAGGGCCAAATATGTAGCCTGCTAGATCTCTTTGGTCCGTCTACGATGCATCAGCAAGCCTCTCAGCTTGTGTCTTTAAACTGTTCACACATGGCACTCGAGTGCCTAGCCAATGCTGATTTGCCTCTAATCTGGGGCTTTTGCCGAGAAGCTCCTAAAATTATAGTGAGTGGAAAATCAAGGTTAAAGCTGTGTAGTGCAAGCTAGGAGTAAAGAAACAACTATGTCCTTTAGGAGTTGGTAGAGACCAAAAAAGAGCTAAAAATATGTGAATATTGGACTTAAATTCATCAGATAGATGCAAACCCAACTCCAAATCAATGTTAATGGCACACATCTGCTTAAAGGTATGAATAAGCAACAGTTTGCCAACACATTCACTACATCGACTTTATGCAATTATATCAATTTTGTGCCCAAAGTGGCCAAAAAAATCAATAACACAATCTTAAAGTTTGATTATAAAGAGGGTCTCACCTTAATTCCCTTCTGTCCTCAGATTGTCCTCACCGAGTTCATTTCTGAGGACATTATACAGGACCATAAACAAGTCTGTCAGACAATCATGGTTTTAGACAAACACCTGGGTTAGTCAACCTTATTTGGAAGAGAGTATAAAGGTCTGCCCGACTGCTTTGTAAATAAGAATTTGTTCTCAACGACCTGCCTGATTAAATGAAATAAATAAAAACTGAATTATGACCCAAACTGTCTGTGGTAAACATCAATCACATCTACAGAACCACTTGCTGGCTCACCTGCTGTACTTACTGTGGTTGTGCACCAATTTATGTGTGTGTGTGTGTGTGTGTGTGCACTCGCGCATATATATAACAGGGAACATACTCATCGTTACACAGTCACCAACAGGGAACGGCAAAACTAACAGGGGACATTTTTTTAAGTCCCCACTTGGACATGCTCTAAATCATCATAAAATCATGTGTTATGGCCTCTGGTGAAATTTTTCAGATTTTGCCAAGAGGGGACCAAAGTGTGTGTGAGTGTTTATATCTATATTCAGAGCTCTCCCTCCTGGTTGGAGCTGGTATTTGAACGACCCATTCACACACGTCGCTTTTAACACTCCTCTCCCCAGCAGCCTTTCAGACTGCAGATGGGCCGTTTAAACAGGCTTTAGTAATGTTAATGTGGGTGACATGAAGACCACAGAATGTAATGTATCAAATATGATACAAATAGCATGATAGGGTTAATAAAGACACCAGTCTCCTGAAAAGTGATTTGTTATTAGTCTTTGCATTAAAATTCAAGGCTTGGCTTTAGGTGATTTCATAAGTTTTAAGCTCTATACTGTATTAAAATAAAGGGCTACCCAGAAGGCAGGAGAGAAATCAGTATTTTAGAGCCTTAAAAAAAGCAAGAAAACTATAATCCAAGCAGAATAAACCTTTACATAAAATGATCAGCAGTAAGATTTTTTCTTTTTAGGTTTAATTATGTAAAATGATGTAACATCAGACCTTGACTAGACCTTTAAAGTTGTTCAGTCCCTGACGATACTGACCTGACCAGTTTTCACGAGCACTGAATGTCAATCAGTTTTTCAATATACTTCAATATACACTCTCAGTCTGTACGCATAGAAATGTAATTTGTTTGTGGGTGCACATTATAGAAAACATGTCCAAACATAGGATAATGCAACATGAGTCCACTGTTGGCTGGTACATAATGACAATTAGTTCCCTCTTGGATAGCATGGAGTGACGTTCACACTCCACCATGTAAAGAATAAATAAAATGAGATAGATAAGACTTACACAAAAAGAATCTCACCTCAATAATTCAAAAATTATTCCTCAACTATGATTACAATGACTGTGATTATTATAATTATAAACTAATATTTTATAACAAACTATAAAGGCTCAGTTTTAGTGGATGGCTTAACCATCTAGCTTGACACTGTTTTACAATACGGCTTCCCCAGAGGGCAAGGAAATATTTTTTAAATCTAAAGAAAGGAGAAATAACAATAACAACAATAATAATAATAATAATAATAATAATAAGGGTAGGAAGAAAATGTGGAGAGAAAATACCAGCAAGATCTTTACTAATTTTAATGAATTGCTTAAATTAGTTTATTATCAGAATTTAACTTAACCTTGAGATTAGCTCAATCCTCCAAAACTCCCTTTGAGTTTTTAGATGCACTAGAAGCACTAGATTTCTGTCAATCTTACAATGTACATATGTTTTTTTTTTTCTCTATAATCACAGGAATGCATTTTTATTTGCTGATCTACTCTACAGGCAAAAGAGGTCCACACTTGTGTAGTATAAAGCAACAGGGGTCCACAGTTGGCTGGTACATAATGACACAAGTTACTTGTAAATATATCTAAACTAAATCATGTAATTTTTTTTTTGCTTCTAAAAGGATCTGTAAGTATGTATTTTTGTAACTGAATATAAAGGCTCAGCCGTTGTGGATGTCTTTACCATTTTATAGCTTGACACTGTGTTTAAAAAGGGAGCTACCCCAGTCCATTCTCATTGTTAACTTTTCAAATACATTCCCTCTGTCAGTGCTTTTGGCATACCTGCATCAATCTGGATCATGGCAGGATGATGTGAGATGAGAACATAGCTGGACAGAGCCAGCGGCATTGTTATTATACGTCAGTAGACAGCCAGACAGCACGAGGCACATCTGCATACATCTTGCGTGGCTAGCATCACTTGAGAATATGGATGGACATACTCAAAACTTCCATTTAACAGTTTTTACAAGCAAAAAAAATGCCATGCAAGTTTTAGGTTTTATTTTTGAGGATTTAAAGTTTTTTTTCTATTGGGAAAAGAATATTAAAACAAAAATGTTATTTTTTTTTTTAAAAAAGGAATAAAGTTTCATCATCATTGAATGATGCCTTTTCAGAGCCAATATTTGCATAAAATGAAGCAAATAATTTAAAAATAGCTTTGCTGGTCCAAAGTCTTCTTTGTAAAACATCAGAGCCACTCAGAAATACTTAGAGGGCAACTGAGGAACTGAGTGGATTAGTTGTGGGCAGACATACAGTGAAAATCAGATTTTAACCGGTTTAAATAGTTAAGAATTCTGTATAGTTGCAGTGATTTGACAAAATTGCAGGGTCTCCCAGAATTCACAGGAATCAGCTGAATTTGGCATTTATTGTTATGGTTGAAATCCAATGTATGTGTGCCCATCTATAGGAATCCATTTTATTTGTCGCTCCACATTACAGAAAAGAGGTCCACACTTGAGTTGTATAAAGTGACATGAGTCCACTGTTGGCTGGTATATAATGACACAAGTTCCATCTTAGATATTATAGTAGTATAGAGTGACATTCCCATTTCAACATGGATAAATGACAAAGAATAGGAAAAAAAGAAGTTAGATGCATTATTGTTCAAAGAAAATAATCTTACAAAAATGTAATAATAAAATTATTTATTTTTTTTAGGAAATTGGAGATAGAAATATCATTTTAGTTTTTTCGTACATTGCTTTTTTGAATCGTGCACCTGAATAAGTTTTTGAGTTGCTGTTTAAGAGTGTGCTCCTTTTTACCTTGTGTTGAAAACACATTGACAACCCATCATGATATAAATGACTAGAGCAATCTTTAATGGTATTTATAATATGGGAGGTTTTGTGAGCAATCAGTTTGTCTCAGTTACAGGGATAAGTCAGTTAGAGGAATGATTAACCTCTGAAACCCTCTGTTCAACTGCTGAGATGAACTATTTCAAATTCTATAGGTTTTTGGCTGTACTTTTGGCTGTACTTTAACTTTAAATTCTAAAAAAGGAAAGTCAGTCCACACTTTGTCCCCTCTTGGCCTGTACAAAATGACACTTTCTTGTTTTTTTTGTTTTGTTTTGTTTTGTTTTGTTTTATATTTTCTCCAATGTTTTAAATTAATCTTAAATCTGCATTAGACAGATAAAATTGTATATACACATTACTAGATCTCAAGAAAAAACCAAAACAACTACAACTACTAAAACAACTAAAGAAATATAAAACAGCCAACAATACAAAAACTGCAGAACTAGGATCAAAATAGGATTCACTTTCAAGTAAAATAAAAAAATAACGCTGAGAGATTTGGATTGGATTGTCTGCTGTGTACGACCTTTGAAGTCTTCTGTTGTAGGAGAGGGAACTGAGAGTTTTTTAAATGGGTGTACTGGCATGCAAAATTACCAGCACATTTATGGATTGTGTCTTTAACAGAGGCTGACTACTCATTTTGTATTGGATTAAATGATTTGCCATCTCTCTGTGTGCATGCTGCAGTGCCCAGAGGGACTTATTATTATTCAACACAGTTTTGGTTTATATGAAGAATTTCAAATTCCTTAAAGGGTTTTTAGTTTATGATGTAAGCATTAAACAATCCTCCACATTGACTGAGTGGAGTGTCCAGCACCCATGTGCCTTTAAGGTTGCCTCTGAGAAATGAGTGACTTGGAGAGGGTGAGGGGTCAGCGTGTGCAGCTCTGTGCCAGGCCTTGATTCTCTGCAGTGTGGGGGTTGGTTTCTTTGTTGTTGACGATGGTCAATAGGCCATTCCACATTAAGCTTCAGAGATGCTAATTTATATTAGCTAGAATGTTACATCCAACTCTGACTGCCTGAGACATGGGTCTGTCCCCTGTCCTGGGTTAAGCAAGTGGCACACAGTGCTTATTTTAGCTGGTACAACATCTCTGGATTATTGGGAAGAACATCCTAAAAGTTTACAGATTGGGCATATAATTCTCCACTCAAATTCCCACTAGCTTGAATACTGATACAAAAGTAGTACTTTTTTTACTGGATAGTTAAATATTTGAACATATTTAATCACCTAATAATTACATGAATTTCATGGCAAACCATTGTGATGTTACATAGTTTATTGTGCCAAGTTAACATTTAATTGTTCTAATCATAATAAAAGGTTTGGTTTCAACTATAGGAGTAAAACAAAACTAAAGAGTAAGAGTGATCGTCTGATCATCATGTTAAACATATTCAGGAAACAGAAATAAAATGTCAGAATGCAACGTTGAGCCAAAGAAAAAACATGGTGGATTATTGTAGTTTTGTAACATAGGTTTTGTTATTGATCTGTAATGTTGAATTTATGTAGTCCATTTTTCACCTCCTGAACCCTTTTCATTTGAGCTGCAGTGATATAAATTTAAAAGGTTTGGTCATAAATCAGTTTGAACTTATATATGAAAATAAATAGTTTTCTAACCTATAAAACATTTAATGGGGGCAAAAACGTGTATGCATGCTTAACACAGCGCTGAGAAACAAAGCATTTTTTAAGTGACTGTAAGATTTAAAACAGCAAATGCAACTTTAAAATGGCCTCCCAAATAATATGTCAAGATCCACTACATGGTATTTTTTAACAGTTTAACAATATACCATCAGTAGTGTATCAGTGTATCAGCGTACCATCAGTAGTTGCAATTTATTTATTAGTTATCAAGTAGTATTGACAAAAGTGAAATTAACAGTCTGTTAACAGCCAGCTTAGGAAAAGATGACACTGACATGTAAAATTACCAGCACATTTATGGAGCGAAATGCATCCCTAAAGGAGGTTAAATATTCATTTGTTTGTGAAAAAATTGTTGTTTCATCTCTCTAAGATGTTAAACATTTGATTCAGTGGTGCTCTGCATTATTAAGTAAGCAATCACATGGTGTTATAGATATATTGTTAGATTTATGAGCCTTCAGTTGATGAAGCTGACAAAAATATGTAATTTCCTCTACACTGAAGAGGTGGAGTGACCAGCACCCATATGATTCTCAGATCCTAACTTTGAATGTTGAACAGTGGAGACTGCTGCCACTGAGAAGTGAGTGACCTGCAGTGAGTGAGGGTTTGACTCTGTGCAAGTCAGTCTGTGAAAATCTGTCAGGCCTTGATTCCCTGCAGTGCGGGGGATGGTTTCTTCTAGCTGACGATGGTCGTTAGCACATGACACATTGAGCTAAGGGGTTGCTAACTTCTCATATCCAAGATGCTGTATCTGATTTAGACTGACTGAAACGTGGCTTATTCCCCCATCCTGGGTTTAACAAGTAGCACACACTGCTTATCTTGGTTAGTACAACATCCCTGGATTATTGGGAAGAACACCCTGAAATTGTACGGAGTAGGCATACAATTCTCCACTTTAATTCCCATTTTAAATACTGTTTTTTTTTTTTTTTTCAAACTTGTACTATTATGGATATTTAAGTAGTTGAACATATTCAGTTACCTAATGATTACATCTGTTATTTCATGACATACCATTTTGATGTTGCACAGGTTATTGCCTCAAGTTTACATTTCATTATTCTAATTATAATAAAAGGTTCTGTTTTAACTAAAGAGGTAAAACAATACTACAGAATTAGATACTCTGTAAAGCATCTACAAACATTATTTAGATAGTTAAAATGTTGTCAATGGTTATTGATTGTATGGAGTAAAACTAATTTGGCCCTTTTAAATGTTTTATAGGTGAGCTACATAAAGAGTACATGTTTGTGTCCTGATTGTGTGATTTATCATTTTAAACACATATATGAACAGAAAGTCAATGTTGACATGCAACTTTGAGCCAAAGATAAATGTAGTGGGTTATTGTTGTTTTGCAACTTTTGTAACCTATTAAAAATTTAATGAAGGGCAAACATGTATGTATACCTTACAAAGTGCTTAGAAAGACATTATTTATTAAGTGACTCAAAAGATTTAAATAGCAACTGCAACTTTATAATGGTCTTCCAAATAGTATTTCAAGATCTTGCTACATGGTATTTGTTAACAGTTTTAACAGTTTTATTACCATTAGCAGTTGCAACTTTATAGAAACCATCCAAACAATGTTTTATAAACAGTTTTCAAACCAACTATTAATAGTTAACAAAGTGTTATAAATATTTGGTCTATCTATCCAAGAGATATTTATATTGTATAATTTACTTTTTTTGTTTTTACAAAGGTTTACAAATTAGTTGGAAACCATTAATACTTATTTTATGTATTTATACAAGACTGTATAAGTCTTGGTATTTGACTAATAAAATAACAATCTATAACATTACTTATAATGGGTAAAGTTAATTAGTTATCATTTCTTCATTGGTTATCAAGGAGTATTGACAAAAGTATAATTAACAGTCAGTTAACAAATTATTAATGATGCCTATAATACAGTAATGCCAGCTTCAGAAAGATGATACCGACACGTAAAATTACCACATTTATGGAGTAAGATGCATCCCTAAAAGAGGCTGAGTATTCATATGTGTGAAAAAAAATGTTATTCATCTCTGTATGATCTATGTACATTTGATTCAATGGCTTTGTGCATTCTTTAGAAAGCAATCTGTCTTTATTACATTCACACAACACAGTTTTATAGATATATTTTTATATTTACTTGGCCTTCAGTTGATGAAGTGGACAAAAATATGTAATTTCTTCTACACTGAAGAGGTGGAGTGACCAGCACCCATATGATTCTCAGATCCTAACTTTGAGTGTTGAACAGTGGAGACTGCTGCCACTAAGAAGTGAGTGACCTGCAGTGGGTGAGGGGTTTGATTCTCTGCAAGTCAGCCTGTGAAAATCTGTCAGGCCTTGATTCCCTGCAGTGCGGGGATGGTTTTCTTCTAGCTGACGATGGTCGTTATGGGCGTGAGAACATTACACATTGGGCTTCAGGGTTGCTTACTTCTCATATCCTAGATGTTGTATCTGACTGAAACATGGCTTTTTCCTCTTTCCTGTGTTAAACAAGTGGATGTTGGGTAAGATAATGTTAAACTGTAAAGAGTAGAAATACAAGCAGAATTCCACATTTGTCGTCAATTGCACAATTGACTACAAGCTATTCAAAAAAAGGAGTTAAACATGTTTTTCACATGAAGAAACATCTGCTGGGAAGTGACATAATAACCACATGTATGTAATATCACTGAAATAATTGAAAGGTAATTATTTATTAAGTGGCCCTCTAAAGCAGTAGGGCATCTTGGCTCTCAGTGGCTCTGTTTGTCTGAATTTTTAACGCAATGGCCATCAGAAACACATTAACATTAGTTAAACTTTAAGTGCTAAAGAGTTGTTTCAGTTGACAACACTGGAATGTAAAGACCTGTAAAGCTGAGTGTCAATGTAAACTTATTTTAGCAATCTCACATGCCTTCATGCACACTCTCTGTGCCGCAGTGACAATGCTGTATACCAGCCCTGTATTTGCCAACTAATTTACAACTCTATGTGTTACCAACTATAGTTATCAAAAACAACCAAAAAAATAGATATAACAATAATAAAAACTTAGTTCTGGGTTGCACAAACCTCTTTGAATGGGGTCAACAGAAGATAACTAGTGAAGGCCCATTCATAGATGTGTATCCTGCTGTGATGGTTTTGAGATGAGGTGTTGGTGGCTCATCACCATTTCAATGCCCATCAAAACACTAACATACCAGTTAAACTTTAAGTGCTAAAGAAAGGTTTAAGTTCACAATACTGGAATTTAAAGTCCTGTAAAGCTGAGTGTCATTGTGAACTTATCGTATTATTATATTATTTATTATGTGCCTTTCACTTCATGCACACTCTTTGTGCACTGTGACAATGCTGCATGCCAGTGTGTGTAGTATATGTTATAGACTGTAGTCATTAAAAAACAAACATCTTTGAATGGGGTCTAGATTAGATAATGCTAAAATACACTTACAAACACAGGTGTTTCATCCATCACTAAAAAACTATTCATTTTGAACACAATGGAACACATTACAAAACAAGATATTTGGTGTTCAAATCCATTACCTATCATAATAGCATGAAAAAGGAGCCTTGAGAAATACATAAAAGAGACAAGGCTAAAAACCAAAAATGAATGGCCATGACCTTTGACCCATAAAGCTGCACTGCATTAAATACCAACATGACTGAAGGATATCACAAAATGAGCTCGGGGACACTAAAAACCACTGACAGTGGACACAGTTTATCACTGTATCTATAAATGCAAATTAAGACTTAACTATGCAAAGTGAAAGCCAGATATCAGCAAAATCCAGAAAACACTGCCAACTTCCCCGGACCTGAGCTCATCTGTCACGTCACAGTGAATATTAAGACAAGTTATAATTGTGTTCACATTATAGCCTTTATTTTAAAAAGCTACAATGGCAACATTTCTGGTGCCAATTTTACTAAACAATGAGAAGCTTTACTGAATAGATACATTTTTGTATTAGATATTTTTCTCTTTACAAAATGCACCTTTCTATTTCTTTTTCATTAATCTATGGTGGAGTGTGAATATCACTCTGTCCTATCCAAAAGGGAACTTGTGTCATTATGTACCAGCCAACTTGGGACCACCGTCGCTTTATTCTATATGTGTGGCCCTTTTTTCTGTAATGTTGATCAACAAAGAAAATGCATTCTTATGCATATAAATTGAAAGCACACACATACATTGTAAAAGAGATCCTGTGCTTGTAATAACTCTTAATGGGAATTTCCAGTAAAAGTCTGATAATAAATCTATTTTTTATGATTAATCAGCAAATACTGTTGCTGACCTTTATATCGTTTTGGTCCCTTCTGGGAAACCCTTCATTGTAAAGGTGAACATCTAAAGTAGGAATTCCAGTATGTTTTTTTTTCCATGGCCAAGGGATCAGCCAGTATGTGTGATATCTCTGATCTAGACACTAGAGAAAGAAGTCTCAGACTTGTAATGTCATGAAGTATAAAGTCTGGAGCTGCTCCTTCTGCTCATCGAGAGCCTAATTTTGGGGACCAACAGAATGTTTGTTATCCCTTAAACCCAAATGAACTTTATTATATTGGTGTTGTCAGTTCTGTAACAGAAAATGTTCCCATATACTTATAACATTGTTCTGGCTGTTCTCAGTGTCATCTAGAAAATCTTTCACAATTTCATATCAATGGAGCAACTCTACACTTTATATCACATGACATCACAAGCAAACATCCAGTTTTTGGATATGGGAGCGAGTTGCCCATGTTTACTAATGTTTTTAGACTGCCTTAGATCATAGAAATAATATGTATGTATTTTAGAAATGGGCATAATTTCCCATTAATACAGTATCAAGCCATAAAAAGGTTAAGCCAGCCACTAAAGTTGAGCCTTTATATTCTGTTACAACAAACATACTAAACAAATCATATTTGAAGAAGAAATGTAACATTATTCAGATGAGATTTTTTTTTCACAAGTATTATTAAATGTTTGTTTGTATGTGCTTTACATGGTTGAGTGTGAATGTCACTCCGTGCTATCTAAGAAGGAACTTGTGACATTATGTACCAGCCAACAGTGGACTCATGTCATTATATCCTACTCAAGGGTGGACCTTCTTCTGTAATGTGCAACCAACAAACAAGTTGCATTTCTTTAAGTACAGACTGAGAACACAAGTATATTGAAAACTTGATTGACATTCACTACTTGTGAAAACTGGTCAGGTAAGTATTTATTTGAACAATTTTTAAAGGTCAAGTCAAAGTTTGATGTTACATAATTTTAATTTAAAACTCCTTTTTTAGTTTTCTTACAAAAGGAAATGGAGTGTGGACATTTTTTTTTTCTTTTTAGAGTGCAAAGTTCAAAGAGTACAAACAGAAGTCGACTTATGAAGGCCCATTCATAGATGTGTATCCTGTTGTGATGGTTTTGAGATGAGTTTTGGTGGCTCATCACCATTTCAATGCCCATCAAAAACACTAACATACCAGTTAAACTTTAAGTGCTAAAGAAAAGTTTCAGTTTACAATACTGGAATGTAAAGTCCTGTAAAGCTGAGTGTCATTGTGAACTTATCGTAACATTTATTATGTGCCTTTCACTTCACGCACACTCTCTGTGCACTGTGACAATGCTGCATGCCAGTGTGTGTAGTATGTGTTACAGACTGTAGTCATTAAAAAAAAACAAACATCTTTGAATGGGGTCTAGATTAGATAATGCTAAAATACACTAACAAACACAGGTGTTTCATCCATCACTGAAAAACTATTGTGAACACAAAGGAATACATTACAAAACAAGATATTTGCTGTTCAAATCCATTAACTATCTGCCATAATAGCATGAAAAGATTTAGAGAACCTTGAGAAATCTCTGCATAAAAGGGACAAGGCTAAAAACCAAAAAATGAATGGCCATGACCTTTGACCCATAAAGCTGCACTGCATTAAATACCAACATGATATCACAAAATGAGCTTGGGGACACTGAAAACCACTGACAGTGAACACAGTTCATCACTGCATCTATAAATGCAATTTAAGACTCTACTATGCTAAGTGAAAGCCAGATTCAACAAAATCCAGAAACGCCACTGACATTTCTCTGGACCTGAGCTCATCTGTCATGTCACAGTTTGATTTCTTTCTTTTGGAAGCAAACAGCTTTTAAGGATTAGTCACAGACTTGTGTTAAATCATTTTATAGTGATTAACTAATTAAAATAAATATATTATTTATTAAAATAAGTAATTGTATTGCTGATCATTTTTATGTATAATGTTACTCGTTTATAGATTTTTTTTTCTGAATTTTTGGTTTTTACATTGGTAGTTACAATTGGTCTGGTCTAAATATTTTTTAATATATATATATATATATATACATATATATAAAACAAAGACAACAATAAAGTTATTAACAGTAAATAGTAAGATAAAACTGAATTCACAGGATTATGGGAGCCTTCTTTAAAAGATATACTTTGCTTTGGCAAGTATTATTTCTGTAATATTTATTATCACAAAAAATGTTGATATATTGCAAGCAATAAAGTTTACATACCCATTTTTAAAGATACAAATGAAGTTTTAGTGAAAAAGAAGCACTCTATAGGTGAGAGAACCAGGATAAACCAGTTTGACTGCAGTATATGGATGTCCCCCCTTTGATAGGCAGACGTCGCTCAAGGCTTCAGGTCCCCTCTTGGCAATTTCTTTAAAAAATGTGATTTTTACAATTTGTAGTAATATTGTGAAAGAAGACCTCAAAAGTAAATTTTCAATTCTAGTTTTGTATTTTTAAAATGACTGCTAATAAAGGTTCCCTCTTGGATAGTACACTTAGATAGTCCCCTATTATTCATGTTCGCATGTATGTGTGTGTGTGTGTGTGTGTGTGTGTGTGCATGAAGGGAATTTTTCTAACATTTCAGGTGCACTTCACTTACAGAAATGATGAAGAACAAACTATGAAAATAATAAAGTAGCTGCAATAAAGTGGAACTCTCCTGAATAACTACATGGCTTACACGTTAGCGTGCTGTGTGAGTTTTGTTTTGTGTGAAGAAAGTCAGTGGAATAGTATTTTTGTGTGTCTCTTTGTGCTGTTTCCTGCCTCTCTCCACAGTGTTTTATTAGACTCGACGTACCTCTGGTTCACGTTTCAACTATGTTTTTTTCCATCTTCAGTTTCAGCCTCATTCTTTCTCCTTTTCTCTTTTATTTCCTGTCTTTTATTTGGATTTGTCTGTGCACTTAAAAACCTCACAGAATGTGGGAACAAAGTAGTGAGTCTACGTGTGTCTCCTGCGGAGAGAGACACTCATTGCCTTAGCCGTTCGGCCCTCTGCGTCCAACTTTCTGCTGCTCCATTCTTTCTCTTTTTTTGCCCCATCAGTGTTCTCATTCAGCATTTCTACCTCGTGAGTTTTTGGATGCCATGACCCAGATTTCTTTCTGTCTGCTGTCAAGTAAAGAAAGCAGAGCCTAAACAGGGGGCCAGGATAGAGGGGGACTCAGAGTCTAATCAACAAATGAAATCAATGAAGTGATTAACTGAAGAAAG
Organism: Plectropomus leopardus; assembly: GCF_008729295.1. NCBI lineage: Eukaryota > Metazoa > Chordata > Actinopteri > Perciformes > Serranidae > Plectropomus > Plectropomus leopardus. The sequence goes on from NC_056465.1 coordinate 6,271,077, forward strand.
AAAATGAACAAAAAACAAACAAAGTGAGTGGAGGGAAAGATGGAATGAGAGGGTCAGACAGAAATAGAACAGGGTTGATTGGGATGGCTGCACAATGGGCACCAGTGTGAAGAGGCTCCAATATCTGTGCAATATGTTGCTGTCACACCCCTCAGATTTAACCATGGGTTTCCAGGGGTAACGAGAAAGTGGGTAGCAAAGGAACGAAAGGCATCTGATTACCCCCAGAAGCCTCCACTGTCACACCGTCTCCTGGTACAATCAAGACACATTTCGCAGGCTGTTCTCATTCACTGATATTACTTACACCTACGAATAGTAATGCCCTATTATTCATATGTAACCAATGTTATTGTGAGTCAGGAGGCTGTGATCATGTGACCTTTGCACTACCAACTGTCCTCCCTCATATGAAGCGAGAAAAAAAGGAGAAAGTGAGGAGACAGAGAGCGGTGAATGACCGACAAAGTCTGCACAGGGAGGAAAGTCGCGGTGGTAGATGGGTCAAACAAATGAGGGACTTTTACCGAGAGGATGGCTGTTTGTGTCCTGTGTGAGATCAAAGGTCAGCGTTGAGTTATTTTAAGTTACATAGATACGTAATGATAGCAGTCACATAACTTGATCATGCCTCGGCTAGTATCTTACGTTGAGTGTGTTACGTTACGTGCGTTACGTTAAGGACATTACATTAAATACTTTGCATTTATGTGCTATGTGACGACACCCAACCAAGTGTCTTTTCCTTTACCTAACCGAAGCAGCAGGGACACTAATTCATCAGAAATCATATAATCCTGTGCATATATTTTGTACAATACCTTGTTAACCAATACATAAGGATACATTGTATTATGTGAGTGTAGTTCATATTGAAGGATGATGTTCATCGCATGATCCTGGCAATAGGGCTGCATTTAATTTACAACATTTTTTAATCCGAGCACTGATGATATTTGAGGTTTGGTGCGTATACCAAAACAAAATATTTCTCTTTAATATGGTAAAACAGAGTTCATTTTTTTCTACAACTAAAGGAGCCAGAGTTCTCAAATGTAAACATGACATCTGAGCATAAGCAGCCCGCGAGAGCATTTCTTAAATAAAGTAGTCTGAAACTGACCAAATATTGATTTAAAACAGGAGACATCTGATCAAACATAAGTAGACTACAAATATGACCTTTTCCTTTGCATTTGATGTCAGAGGTGCATGTTTATTATTCTTTACCATGGAAACTTTTTGATGTTTTAATCTGTGGCTAGATGTTCAGATTTTGCCTCTAGCACTCTGTAGAGTCAAGTTCCATTCTCACAGAGTTTTGCCTTCCTTATCTCTCGATAGATTTGGGGATTGAGAAAGTAAAGATAGGTTCAGATGCTTAGAGACTCTTTAGTTCAGTTTTAGGGATCTGGACAGAACGATGCAGTTAAACTAAAGTCTGTCATTCACGCATTCGTGTTGTAGGTAATTGATTTTAATTTCAAGAACGTAAAAGAAAAAAAATCTACTACCACTGTCTATCATAATCACCATGAGTACAGAATTTTTGTTTTTCACTTATGAATTATATAGCCATAAAACTGATAAACTGATCTCATACATGCTCTGATCACGGCTGTCATGTCATTCATCATGTTGCAGTTGTTATGCTACAGTCTCAGCTGATGCAGGGTTTTCCTTATGTGACCATGAAAGAAGATCAGATGTAAGCTAAGTACAGTTAAGGCACGATTTGTTAATTTGTTTACATATACCTCTTGAAATGTCATGTGGTGTACAAGCAAACAGGTCACCAAAATACCCCCTAAATGATAAAGTGATTGCCTGTCCACATGACTTTGTAAAGAGTTAATGTAAAGTGGGTCTTATGTCACAAATTTAGGATAACTAAATTTAGGTTGACTAGATTTAGCATTACTAAATTACCAAGATAATTTACGAAACTCCCTCAGACTCTAAATTAAGTTTTCTGAAGTAAAAATAGTTGCTCTGGGTTCCAGCTATGTTAATAATCCTGCCTTGTGAGACGGGCCTCAAGCATGATTCAGATCAAAGAAAACAAACTGCAGGCGTGAGTGTGTCCTTATTCTGCTGTCAGCTGCTCTGGAGCGTTGAGCTTACTGAGGTTTACCATGATAATTACCAGATGTGTTCCTGAAATGGCTAATTTGTCTCACAAAGTCTTATATGAGGCTACTGGATTAAAGCTCATCTCTCTCTGACCTCTACTGAGAATCCACCTTCTCACGTCTCGCAGCCCTCTTACTTTTCTCATTACTAAACAGAGGTTAGTATTCAGGCCGAGCCCAGCCAGTGTCAGCTGTCAGTGGCTCTGTCTCCACGCTGCTGGCCCGGCCCTCCTCCTCCAGACTCCCTGGCTGTGAGTGCTATGATGTCATTCTGCAGCGGGGGTGTGTTTGGGGGTGTGTTTAGGGGTGTGTTTGGGGTGTTGGTAGTGGAAGGCGCGGGGGCAGGATAACAATGATGGCTGAACCCTTGACCTTCTGGTCGTGACCTTCTAGCACGGAGTCACCAGCCGGGTGAAACCTCTTTGCGGCAGAGGGGGCAGAACCCTCACGTGACGACTAGCCTGCTGTTAGCATTAGCGTGGGCTACAGACCTGAGGTCTCGAACTCAAGGCCAGAGGGTCGGGGGAAGACCCTGAGCCAACACCTCTTTTTTTTGTGTGCTCATACCTGCATCCAAAGCCCAATCAATTTCTGCACCAAAAACAAAAGATGAGAAGAGAAAAACACAGGTAACCTGATGCACATTCACACACTTCAGCTCATACACTCATTCAAACACAAATATATGAATGCATGCATGCACACACAATCCTATCCAGGTAGGGTTACCTCTAACATAAACATCTACACCCAAAGAAAGCAACACACCCTCTTGGGACACATTCCTGTATCCTGAGCCCTGCCACTGATAAGCGTCTTGTGTGACTGGGACACATGGGCGGAGTTTGGGCTAATTCAGTACCTGGGAACCCCTCCGCTCTCTTCCTCCACCCCTGTCTAACTCCCTCTTTGGGAACAAACCCAGCCTTGTGCAACTCCCAACAATGTCAGTGACACTCTACACTGCCCCATTGCTGGTAATTGTTAGCTCACAATGCTTCCTGGTATTGTGTTTAACAATGCCCACTCTGAATAGAGAGTCTAACCTACTTGTATTGTCGCTAATTGGTTTCTTGAGAGGAGTAGAAAATGGGGAGAGAAAGGGAGAGAGGAGATGTTGGTAATGGACTGCAGTTTCATAGGAGTCGCTAGTAAATAGAGTTCACAAAGGGCTTTGTGGGGTCGAGGGCTGAGGGTCGGAGGTGAAGAAGAAGAGGTGCACCTGCACTCTCCACAGGCTGACAATGAGCTTATTCAGCTGCTCTGCCCAGCACAACGATGGAGAACGGAGGCAGTGGCTCTCTCTCTCTCTCTCTCACACACACACACACACACACACACACACACACACACAGTTAAACAGTGAGAGGCAAAAACAAAAGACAGAAAAGGAGGGAGGTGGGGGAAAGACTATCTTTACATCTTAAAGTTACCATTAATGCATTGTTGTGTGCAATAAATGTTTAGATTCCTTCGTGAAGTCAACAATCACACTAAATTAATGGCAGACAGAGAAGTGTAAGGTACATTAAAGAAGAAGAAAAAGAAAAAAGAACAGGAGATAGAACAAATTGGAAAAGTGGAAGAAGGCAGACCTCAGCATTTGAAGAAGAAGGTTTGAAAATGGGAAAAAGAGAGAAACAATAGATAAGAGAAGAACAGGGTGGGAATAAAATGGGAAGAAAAGAATATGGAAGTCAGAACAGAGAATAAAAATGGAAGAAAATGCAGAGAAAAGTGGAGGAAAAATGCAAGAAGGGGAAGAGAGGAATGGACAAAAATGTGAATTCAAAAGGAGTGGGACAAATAGAGAAGAAGGGCAGAAAGAGACTAAGAAATCGAGAAGAGAGAATAAGATGGTGTGAACTTGAAAAAAAGGTGGAGGAAAACTGAGGAAGAAGAGATGGTAAGTGATGCAGAAGTGGGAAGTAGAAGAGAAAAAATGGGGAAAGGGAAGGGGATGAAAATGGAAAGAGAATTGGGAGAGAAATGGAAGATGGGGAAATAAACAAAGAGAAGAACGGGCGAAAGTGGAAAAAAGATTAAAAGAGTTCGAGCATAGAGAAGACTGGGGAAAGAAGTAAAAGAAAGGGGAAAGGAGTGAGGAAGAGTGGAGGGGGTGAAAAAGGTATGAGGGAGAGAGAGTAGAGAAGAAAATAAAGGAAGAGTGACAAAAATAGGAAAAACAGGAGGCAAAAGGGAAGGGGGAAAAAAAGGAAGACATAAGAAAAGAACTTAAAGCCTTTACTTTAATTAATTAATTAATATTTCATGTGAAAGACACTGCTCACAGTAACAAACCCACAGAGAATCATCTCCCAACACTGTGGTTCCACAGAATATTTATTACTTTTTGGCCACTGTTTAAGATCGTTGACACATTTACAGTTTTGGTTCACTCTCACCAGTCTCATCAGACGTGCTTCCAGCAGCAGGGAAGCTGTTTCTAGTGTCTCTCGGCTTCTGATACCAACTCACAAAGAACCCTACAGCATCTGTATGAGATGCATCAGGCTTTCAATTGATTCCAATAATCCCCTCCACTGCAATAATGTCATACAAAAAGCAAGATGTTCGAGCAGGCTGAGTGGGAGGAAAAGGTGTTGGATGTATATAACACACACACAACTTTAACCCATGCAGGAGACCACTCTTCATGCCTTCAGCAAAACTCAAAGTCAACTTGAGTTTTTAAAACTATGTAATTACAGGTTACAGTTACAGGCCATTCATCACATGACACAGTTGTCAGATAAAATAGTGGTCAAATGACATACTTGAAACAAACACATTTTTGTTCACCCAAGCCATGATCGTTTCTCTAGACGTAAAAACATGTAGATTTGTTGCCTAAATGCCTGAAGTAGTTTCTGAGTCAAGTTCATATTGAAAGTCACTTTGGCATGGAATGAGTGGAAATTGATATAGAAACTGAAATGTCCAAAACTGAAGCTAGAGGTGTACATAGAGAGCAGGGCTGGGCGATAAAATCAATTTTGTTAATTAATGCGAATTTGTGGTTTACAACAAGTGTTAATGACGATAAAGAGTATGTTCCCAAACAAGGAACAGTTTCGTCAGTTGTTCGGAACTAGTTTGTTTTTGCGGTGTCAGATTTCGGACATCCACAGTCCGCTGCAAAATTTGTTTAAAGGCTGTTGTAACCAAATGCAGCAGTACGACCAATTATTTCAACATCTCAAACAGAGACATGCAGCAGAGTGGGAGAAATGTGTCTCACTTCAAGATGGACAAGACGGCGTCAGCCCACAAACTTTGGGTAAAAAGCAGCCGACATTAGTGAAATAATTTTCCCACTGTGTCCTGTATGACAGGAAAGTGACCAGCTGCAAAGCTGTTACGCTGAATTTCGACCTGATCCATGTGCAGTCCGGCCCTACTCTTTCACAGCAGACGGAGCAAATAGATTACACTCTAGTCAATTCGTGAATTTCCACTGGCTCCGCTGCCTTGTGGATTGACTCTGTCTTAGCTCCGGCAGTCTGGAGGCTTGTGGATCAGATATGCAAGGCAGGTCACTTTGCATAAATTCAGCTGAATTTAACACAGAGCAGACAGGAAATCAGACAGCTATACAACAGTAAAACATCCAGTTACTTTTCAGAATAAAACACTCCGTGTTTAAGTTTGATTGTATTTCACTTACATGAATAAAACGTCACAATAAGCTGATCCAGGCCTGGATTCAACAGGTCAGAGGTTTACGGAGGTCATTGCCGGCAACATGCATGAGGAGAAGCTAATTTGGGAGGTGGAAAATCACAAGATTATTTATGACACCACACATCCTTTTATAAGGACAACGGTAGAAAGGAAATGGCGTGGAGCAACTTATTGGGAGTTATGGGAGTGAATCGACATGAGTGGAGTTATTATATCTTCTTCTGTACCGATATAATGTGCGTGACTCTGTAATGGCTGTGGGAACTCCTCGGTCCTGCCCATCCAGCTGATCCGGCAGTGCTGCACCGTGCCGGACTCAAAACGTAACTGGTGGGATTGACGGATGAGGGAGCACGGAGCAAAACCACAGCGGAGCCGTAACGCAACGCACATGCAAGTGGTGGAAATCCGGTGTTACTGATGCAGTTGCGCTGCATATTGCTAAAGATATGGTGCCCATATATACTTTGGAAAAGCCTGGCTTTATCCACACACTGAACACTATCCAACCTCAGGTATGTGATACCAAGCTGCAAGTATTTTGCTGAAGTTGCCCTGCCTCATCTGTACAAATGAAAAGATCACTACAACAAACATATGGTCCAGTAATTTGAACACAACTAATAACATTATTTGTCAACATGGAACTAATGTTGAACAACAGTTGTATGATTTCAGAATTGGTCATTTTCAATACAAACAATAATATTGTAACTACAAAACTGTACAACATGAAAAACTGCAATATGCAATACTGGCTTGAAGCCCTCTACATTTTTCAGTTTGCCTTTGTTAATTTTTTTAATTGCTAAAATAAAAGCAAAGCTTGTTTTGATTAATTTCTTTGTCATTTGTAGTTTCTTGATTAAAAGCATAAATCAAGTTCGGTGTGAAAAATCCCTAACCCAGAGCTGAAGTTGAGTTATGGACTTACATTGACCAATAAATCTGACTCTTGTATCTAATGTAATTATTATGTGAGTAAGTTTTTTCATCTACCCAACTGTTCAGTCTCTGAATGCTGCTGGCACTATCTCAAAATTCTTCTTTGTGCTTGGGGAGTAAATCACAGCTTTCAAGTCATGAGACTCATGTCCAAGAAAAGCCATGAGTCAGTGAGTTTTTTTTCAGTTCTTTCAAATCTGAAGTAATCAAATTTGTGACTTGAGTTAGATGCAGAAAGCTTTTGCCAGTAGCCAAAACACAAGCAGATAAACCTCACCACACCCCTGCACAGCTCCACACCATATAAGGATACAGAGCCCATAACCCTGAGTTTTCAATGCATTTAAGAAGGATCCTTTGTTGATGGAAGGAGTGAGCTATTCACTATTAATGAGCCAATAAAAGAGTCACTTGCAAAAAAAAAAAAAAAAAAAAAAAAAAAAAAGCCTAATGTTTGAACCTCAGGGGACCAATAACAGTGCAATATGTATTAGGCATTCATTCCCTGCTGGGTCATGTTGCTAATCTACCTCTGCCACTCATTTTCTCTTGTTTTCTTAGTCCATTTTTGGTATCTCCTCTTAGCCTAGTTTTTCTACATTTCTTGCTCAGAGGAATCTGCACTAAATAACTAAATAACAGATAACTCACTCTGTCTTTTTCCTTAAAGACCTACCTATAAACATGCATTAGGAGAGGGCAAACACAGACACACACACACACACACACATGCACACACTGAGGCACACTCCTGCGTTATATATTACCATGAAGTCCTAAGGCCATGTTTTTGTTTCCGTTGTGAATGTAACAGGGTAAATGCAGTCGCTGCTGACAGAGGAATCCAGAATGTAAAGCCTGCAGTATTGAATGGTTACGCTCACTGGTTGGAAAGGGTGTGTGTTACGGTGTGTGTGATGTATCTATATCTGTGTGTGTGTGTGTGTGTGTGTGTGTGTGTGTGTTTGTCAGTTTGTCTGTGTGCATGCATATATGCCTGCTATGTAAATCCAAACACATTCATAGTATCTCAGCATCAGTTTGATATGTGCATCTCTGTATCTGAAAGCTAATCTATATTTCCGGATCAGATTGTTGCGGATGCTACAGGAGCTGACACGCACCTCCTTTAAAAATATAACTGCATGTCAGGGCAATGAAGATACTAAACAGAGCCCACAAGAACTTTTATATGTGAACTGGGGTTTCTTGTTTTCCCCTTTTTTTCAGAGGAGGTGGAGATTGTTAATAATGATATAATAGAAGTTGAACTTCTCTGTTTGCTTAACACTAGACAAAGTATGTTTTGTGATCTGGCAAAGTCGTACAGCATTGCTGTTAGCTTTGCTTTATATCGTGTAAAATACAACAAAGTAAACTTAATGACTTTATGAAGAATATGGCCTAATAACGTATGACACATTCATACAGTATTGCAGTGGGACTACATTTAAACTCCTAATCAGAAGGATGATAGCACTGGTCTTTTGTTCCAAAGTTTGTAACGACTTGGGTTTGCGTATTCCTGAGAAAGCAACATCTTGAGGTCATGTGAATGATTACCCAATAACAGTAACAAAGGTGAAAATAATGTCATGTTGTTGGAGGATGGTCAGACCGAAAATAGCACCGAGGCTACGCTGGTGTGGGCATGTTGCTACAAGTACAGATGAGGAGATTACTTTAGATATGATTCAGGGTGTGAGGAGGATTTGAGTAGTATCTCCATGACTTTGAAGATATCAGATAACTGCACAGAGTTTACTATAACTCTGGAACGTTACTATGACGCTAATTATTTGATCTTTAGTTGTGGAGACTGCAAGGCAACAGTAGAAATACAGCAATAATGCTACAGAGTAGTCTACCAGGAATGTGAATTGGCATGTATGTTATTGTCAACCAGAACATTGTTTTATTACAGTGTGTTGTGGCAAAAGATAAGCCAGTTTCAAGGTTTTTAGGTTGCATGATGTAGTGAAGGTCTCTCTGGCCTCATTGAAATTAATCAGTGGTGCAATGCCAGTACTGTAACGGCTGTATGGAGGACCCAGATGCAGTACAGTACGCTTCACTGGCAGTTGGTAATAACCTTTATTAATACCAGCACGAATGGTAAACAGGGTACAGACTGAGAGTTCGTTCTTCGGGCTGTGAGCCCAAGCAATGTCTCTGGGAATCACACGAAGCGAAGACACGAAGCTTGTACCCACTGTGGCTGGTGACGAGGAAACCCCGTAGCTCCGCGAGCCAACAACACGTGTGTGAGCGTTGTCGGGGATCGAGCGGAGGAGTGGTCGAGGACAGGCAGGGGTTCGGTTACCGGGAAGTCCGTCCACGGAAACAACAGTACCAGCAGGGATCAGGCAGGAGAATCGTCGAAGCAGAGCAGAGAGGTCTTTACCAGGGAATCCGTCAGATTTCCGGAATGCCGAAACTGAGCACGTGGTCGGGGACAGAAGGCAGGTAGGTTCACGAGGAGTCAGGCGAGGAGAGCAGGTCGGGGACAGGCAAAGTCGGCAACGGAGAATCTGTTTGGCGAGTGCTGGAAAGACATGCATGCTGCAGAGGCAGATCTGGCAATGAGTGTGTGGGCTGGAGTGTCTTAAATACCGGGTTGATTGCTGATGAGCTGCAGCTGTGGGGAGAGCAGGCTGTAGCAGTGGGCGGGGCTTGCAGGTAGAGCAGGTCAGAGGAAGGTGAGTGGAAATTTACTGGCAGTGAGGGGGAGGAGAATGCAGGAACCATGACAGAACCCCCCCCTCAAGGGACTGCCCATGACGTCCCAAACCAAGTCCACAGAAACCGGGTGGGCGGAGGGGGCCAGGAGGAGGGTTAGAACTCCTCGAACCCCATTGAAGCAACGTCGTCGTCGTCGTCGTCATCGTCGTCGTTGCCGTTGTCGTCATCCGAAGACGGAACAACCCTCATCGGCGAGTCGAGACCCCTCGTGCAGGACCCCACACCAGATGGACCGGGAACCGGAGAAGGAGGAGGAGCAGAGGCAGAAGACCCACCTTCAGGAGCGGCACGGGAGGGCTGATCAGGATGGTGACGGTGGAAGTCCCTAATCAGCTGGTCGTCCAGGATCTGCCGAGCCGGGACCCAGGACCGCTCCTCCGGGCCGTATCCCTCCCAGTCCACCAGGTATTGCAGACCACGTCCCCGGCGACGAGAGCGAAGAAGGCGCCGAACGGTGTACGCCGGGGCGCCATCGATGAGGCGAGGAGGAGGAGGAGGCCGGGCGGCGGGCTGCAGAGAGCTCTCCCTGACAGGCTTGAACTTGGAGACGTGGAAGGTCGGGTGAATGCGCATGGAGCGGGGCAGCTTGAGGCGAACCGCGACCTCATTCACCACCTTCTCGACCGGGAAGGGACCAACAAACTTAGGAGCCAGCTTCCGGGACTCCACCCTCAGGGGAAGATCCTTGGTGGAGAGCCACACTTTCTGTCCCACTGGTATGGAGGGGCCTGGGAGCGGCGGTTGGCTGAGGAGGTGTAACGGGTGGCGGTTCTCAGGAGTGCAGATCGGGCTTGAGACCAGGTTCGCCAGCAACGACGAATGAAGTTCTCCACAGACGGGTAAGCAGTCTCCAAATCCTGGGCAGGGAACAGGGGAGGCTGGAAACTGTACGCACACTGGAAAGGTGTGAGTCCGGTGGCAGAACTGACCAACGAGTTATGGGCGTATTCCACCCAAAGGAGCTGGGAGGACCAGGAGGCGGGTTGGCTGGATGCCATGCAGCGAAGAGTGGTCTCCATATGTTGGTTCATCCGCTCTGTCTGGCCGTTGGACTGGGGATGGTATCCTGAAGACAGGCTGGTGGACGCCCCCAGTAGGCGGCAGAAATTCCTTCCAGAATGCAGACGTGAACTGAGGCCCTCGATCCGACACCACGTCAGTAGGCAGGCCGTGCAGACGGAAGACGTGGAGCAGCATCAGTTCTGCAGTCTCCTTAGCGGAGGGGAGCTTGGGCAGAGCGATGAAGTGGGCCATCTTGCTGAACCGGTCCACCACCGTCAGGATGGCAGTGTTGCCGTCTGACAGTGGCAGACCGGTGACAAAGTCCAGGGAGAGGTGTGACCAGGGGCGATGAGCGACCGGAAGGGGTTTCAGAAGGCCCGCAGGAGCTTGGCGAGACGTCTTACTCTGGTTGCAGACCGGGCAGGCATTTACAAAGTGTTTGGTGTCTTGGTCCAGAGTTGCCCACCAAAAACGTCGCTGCAGGACCTCCCTAGTCCGAGCGACCCCTGGGTGACAGGTCAGATGGGATGCGTGGGCCCACTGCAGAACTTCAGACCTGAATTCTTGTGGCACAAACAGACGGTCCTGTGGGCAGGAGCTGGGACCCGGCTGTTCTTCCAGTGCTGTCTTGATCCGCTCCTCCAACTCCCAGGTGAGAGCGGCCAGGAGACGGGAAGCAGGGAGAATGCTGTCGGAACGGGAAACCTCCTCATCCTCCCCCACCAGGAACTGCCGGGACAGCGCATCCGGTTTGACGTTCCGGGAACCAGGTCTGTAGGAGAGCGTGAAGAGGAACCGGGCAAAGAACAGGGCCCACCGGGCCTGGCGGGAATTCAGTCTTTTGGCTGACTTGATGTATTCCAGGTTCTTGTGGTCAGTCCAAACCAAGAATGGAACCTGGGTACCCTCCAGCCAGTGGCGCCACTCCTCCAGGTCCAGCTTCACCGCCAGCAGCTCCCGGTTCCCGATATCATAGTTTCTCTCGGCTGGGGAAAGTCGCCTGGAGAAGAAGGCACAGGGATGCAACTTCCCGTCTTCGGCCGAGCGTTGGGAAAGGACGGCCCCTACCCCAGCGTCAGAGGCGTCAACTTCCACCACGAACTGCTTATCGGGGTCAGGGATGAGGAGGATGGGTGCCGAGCTGAAGCGTTTCTTCAAATGCTGGAAGGCCTCATCTGCGGCCGGGGACCAGCGAAACGGAGTCTTGGATGAGGTGAGTGCGGAGAGTGGAGCTGCCACCGTGCTGTAGCCCCGGATGAACCTTCGGTAGAAATTAGCGAAGCCCAGGAAACGCTGTAGTTGTTTGCGTGAGTCGGGAACAGGTCAGGCGGCGATGGCAGAGACTTTGGCAGGGTCCATCTCCATCCGGTTGTGCCCAATGATGTAGCCCAGGAAGGAGAAGGAGGCGGCGTGGAATTCACATTTCTCTGCCTTGACGAACAATGAATTCTGTAACAGGTGTTGCAGGACTGTCTGGACATGATGAACATGGTCTTGTCGGGACTGGGAGAAAATCAGGATGTCGTCGAGGTAAACGAAAACAAACTTATTCAAATAGTCTCTCAGCACGTCATTGATCAGAGCCTGGAAAACCGCTGGGGCGTTACTAAGTCCAAATGGCATGACGAGATACTCATAATGTCCATTGGGTGTGTTGAACGCCGTCTTCCACTCATCTCCCTCTCGGATTCGGACCAGGTGATATGTGTTGCGGAGATCCAGTTTGGTGAAGATAGTGGCTCCTTGCAACAGTTCAAAGGCCGAGGCGTTGAGAGGGAGGGGATAGCGGTTTTTAATAGTGATGTCATTCAGACCCCTGTAGTCGATGCAGGGCCGAAGGGAGCCATCCTTCTTCCCCACGAAGAAGAAACCGGCCCCAGCCGGAGACGAGGAAGGCCGAATAATGCCAGAAGCCAGAGAGTCTCTGATGTAGGTCTCCATAGCCTCCCTCTCTGGCCTGGAGAGGGAGTAGAGACGTCCCTTGGGTGGGGTAGAACCCGGAAGGAGGTCGATGGCACAGTCATAGGCTCGGTGAGGGGGAAGAGAAGTTGCCCTTGACTTATTGAATACCTCCCTGAAGTCGTGGTATTCAGGGGGCACCATGGAAACATCCGGGGAAGGACCGGAACTGGGGGATGGAGCGGGTTCACTCTGCCGTTTAAGGCAGAGCTGATAACATGACGGGCTCCAATTCAGAATCGAACCAGTAGACCAGTCTATATGAGGGTTATGTCGTCGAAGCCAGGGATACCCCAGGATTAGGGGCAGGTTCGGAGACCTCAAAACGTGAAATTGGATGGTCTCGTGATGTCTCCCCGCTAACTGCATGGCGATGGGAGCGGTCTGATGCGTGACGGTTCCCAACAGATGACCGTCCAAGGCACTGGCCGGCACTGGACGAGGTAGAGGGACCTGTTGCACCCCCAATTGACGAGCGAGCTCCTCGTCAATTAGGTTCACATCAGCCCCAGAGTCAATGAACGTGGCGAGGGTGTGGAGCCCCTCCTTGAGCCGGAGCTGGACATGAAACAGGGGACGAGGATTGGGGGCAGTTCTGGGATCGGCTCAACAGAATGCCCCCTCTTACTGCTGAGCCCGTCCCTTTTACCGAACAACTGGAGATGAAGTGTCCGGCTTGACCACAGTACAGACATAAGTTGCCCCGACGCCGTCTCTCCCGCTCCTCAGCTGTCAGCCGGGTGCGACCCACCTGCATGGGCTCAGTCCCCTGTACGGGGTTCGAGGGAGGACCGGAAGAAGGACCAGGCTGAATGGAAAGAGTCCGACGAGTCTCCCCTCCCGGAGCCGTTCTCTTCTACTCGCCAGGATTCGTCTGTCCAAACGAGCGGTGAGTTCGATCAAGCCGTCTAGGGAATGCGGAAGATCAAACGAAACCAGTTCATCTTTAATGTATGGGGCGAGACCGTTCAGTTAAGCGTCACACTGGGCAGCTGGGTTCCAATCACTCAGGCGAGCCGTCGTACGGAACTCAATGGCGAAGTCCGCAACGGATCGATTACCCTGGCGTTGATTCAGGAGCCCCCCAGTGGCGTCTGGACCCACAGGAATCAGACCAAAAACCTTGCGTAATTCCTCAGCGAAGGCATGAAACGACAAGCAGGCTGGCGTGCCCCTCTCCCATTCTGCCGTTCCCCATAGGTGAGCTCGACCCGTGAGGTGGTTAATGGCGAAGGCAACTCTGGCTGCTTCTGAGGCGAAGGTGTGGGGTTGCAATGCAAACAGGATCAAACAGTTTGTAAGGAACGGATTGCAACCCTCAGGATCTCCAGTGTAGCATTCAGGAGCCCCCACCCGGGGTTCGGGAGCGGCGACGGATGATGACGTAGGAGCGTGAACGGGCTGGGCAGGAACCGGAGCTGGAGCGGCGTGTTGAGTCAGCGTGGTAGCCATCTGTTGTACTTGCGTGGCTAGCTGAGTTAGCGCCCGTTCCAGCGCTGAAGCAGACTGGCGAGCCTCCGCTGCGTTCGAGGTGAGTTGTGCTTCGTGCTGTTGAAGCATTCCCTCAACCCGGGCTAGGCGGGACTGAAGAGCAACCGGAGTCTGCTGGGTCCATTTCTGGCCAGATCGTACTGTAACGGGTGTATGGAGGACCCAGATGCAGTACAGTACGCTTCACTGGCAGTTGGTAATAACCTTTATTAATACCAACACGAATGGTAAACAGGGTACAGACTCCGCGAGCCGACAACACGTGTGTGAGCGTTGTCGGGGATCGAGCGGAGGAGTGGTCGAGGACAGGCAGGGGATCGGTTACCGGGAAGTCCGTCCACGGAAACAACAGTACCAGCAGGGATCAGGCAGGAGAATCGTCGAAGCAGAGCAGAGAGGTCTTTACCAGGGAATCCGTCAGATTTCCGGAATGCCGAAACTGAGCACGTGGACGGGGACAGAAGGCAGGTAGGTTCACGAGGAGTCAGGCGAGGAGAGCAGGTCGGGGACAGGCAAAGTCGGCAACGGAGAATCTGTTTGGCGAGTGCTGGAAAGACATGCATGCTGCAGAGGCAGATCTGGCAATGAGTGTGTGGGCTGGAGTGTCTTAAATACCGGGTTGATTGCTGATGAGCTGCAGCTGTGGGGAGAGCAGGCTGCAGCAGTGGGCGGGGCTTGCAGGTAGAGCAGGTCAGAGGAAGGTGAGTGGAAATTTACTGGCAGTGAGGGGGAGGAGGATGCAGGAACCATGACAAGTACAAATAGTGCCGGTCCAGAATGGGATAATTGCTTGGCCTCCAGTATTGCTGCTTGCAGCTTTTTGGCGAACTGCTCATCCAAACAACTCCAAACTCAATACTGAGTAATACACCTGCCACAACATTATGTTCCCTCGCATTGCTAGTATACATGTCATGTGCCACACTGGACGCTGAGGCGCCCCAATATGTTGTCACGCAGCCGCCAGCTACTATTATTAAAGTCTGTGGTTGGCAGCAGCCTGGCCCTTCACACCAGAAGCTCACTCCTCTGCACCGGTAAGCAAACAGTTCTGCTACTATGCTGTTTTTTTAATTACATGTATTAAGTTAGTCTCTCTCTGTTATGTGAGTGAGTGGGTGAGTGAGTGAGTGGGTGAGTTACCTGTGTGTTTTCCTGCCATATTTGCTCACAGCTCGCGAAAAAAATAGTCCCCACACCAAAACTATTGATTCAGATCTTGAGCCAGCCACAGAGCATGAGGCGAGGGCTTGCAAACCTGCTGCTCGGGGCCGGCTTGGTGAAACCCGGAGCCTTCTGTCCATCGTCTGGCTTGCCAATGTGAAGTATAGTGTGTCTTGGGTCTGTTCCTCCAGGAGACCTGAAGTGTGGTGGTCTTGGAAGTAATTCTGAAGACCGTGATCTGTAATGCCCCCATCTAACTACACCAAGCACACTAAGAGACCTTCACTGCCATGCATGTGTCATGGAGAGCTAGACACACACACTGTGGAAAAATAGATCTGTTGGTCGAAAACCTAGCCTGCATAATATGAAATTATATTTCAGTTGTCATGTTATAGGTCACACAATATTAAGTTATTTAATATCATATTAAGGTGTAATTATTTTATTTATTTGGCATATTTCCCAAAGGACATTTTGGCCATTGATATTTTCATCTGCCAGACAACTGCATGTGATACCATCCAAAAGTTGGCACATGCCAACTCTGAACAACTATTAAATATATCCAGAAGATCTTTAGAGCTTATACTCAATGCTGTACATCTTTGGGTCCTCAGTAATATTCTCGTCCAGAGTGATGTATGAAACCCCACCAACAGATTGACATCAACAGCACACACCACTGAGTTCTTCCCTAGCATCAACATGCGTTACTTGTCCAGAAAAGCAGCAATTTTATCAAATGTGCTTCCTGAATTGACACATCCAGACTACAGCTGACTGACTATTGCTTCTGTGCGGCTTACTTTGTAGGGAGCTGGCTTAGGAAATAGAGGGTTGCCCATTCAAGTCCAGGACGAACCACATTATGTGATTGTGGACTGGTAGCTAAAGAGGTGCCAGTTCACTGCCTGGGCACTGCCAAGGTGCCCTTGGGTAAGGCATGGAACTCCAAACTGCTTGAAGCGCTGACTATGTGGCAGCCCCATCCCTCTGGCATCTCACCAATGCATGTGGATGTGTGTAGCCGACATGTGTCGCACTTTCGTGAATAAACTTGAGACTTTGACAAGTGAGACTGCGGTTGATGTGCCACTTCTTACCATTTTCCTACCATTAGTTTATTTTCAACATCTTCTCTCACTGTCCCCAAGAGGATTTAGTTTCTTAAATGCAACCAGACGTTAAGCATGGAGTTGGCAGATCATAAAATGCTCATTTAAGTGGAAAGAGTCATACGGATAGCTTTAGAAGGCACTGAGAAACCATCTATATTGCCCTTTAGATTCAAGGGCGTCTTCAATAATAATTTGGTTGAATCCTAGACTGAACGTAACTTCATTCCCACACCTTCACACGACAGAAAAACCTGCCATTTAAAATCATCCATTACCCCAATCAGAAGATGTGATGAATCTGAAGTACTGTACCAAAAGAGAGATACAGTAGAGAGAATGAATGCAGCAGTAGTGTGGAGGCAGGAGGGAGCAGGAGAAAAGACAGATTGAAAAGAAGGGGGATGGGGGAAGGGAGTGTAGAGAGGGGAATGGGTGAGGGGTATGTTATGAGGTGTTAAGAGAGCCAGTGCACAAGATAGTGAAAAAGTGAGGGAGTGGATAAGAGAGAGCAAGAGAGAAAGAGACAGAGAGGAGGGTGGGTGGGGGGGGTGGGGGGGGGGGGGGGGGTGTTGGTGCTTTTTAAATAGTCTACGTGGAACACCAAATCCCCTCAGCAGCACAAATCAGCTGACTGACTGCCACTTGCCAAGGAGTAGGTGGGGGTGGCGGGGAGAGCAGGGCTTATAACTCTCTCTCCACTGACACATTCACCGTGCAGAGACGAGACAGAGCTTTACCCATGTTGGCCCTGGAGAACTGTATCCTGTCTAAACATAGACCTCCTGGTGCACTGGGGGAAGACGAGGGAGAAAGATAGGGAGCGGGAAAAGAAGAGGAGATCAGCTGCCTTTCTCTTTTCCTGCCATTATCTCATTATTTAGGCTGTGACAGTGAATTTCTTGATAATTTATTGCTACGATTTTTCCCATGTATTTAAAAATTGCTATCATATGGTGTCATTTTTGTCTAAATACAATCAGTGCTTCAAGGCTAGGTGTCAGACTTATTCTAAAGACTAACTTTCCAACCACAATGTATCACTAAAAATTTGAGTATTGAAAAAAGTACTCAAAGATAGCATTGACTGAGTTACATTCGTTGTCATGGTATCTGTATTAAAAATTTTCAAGAGCCTAAAACTGAAAACAACATGACCTTTAGGACTTCTTTAGTCGGCATAATTGTTTGACAAGATGAAGATTTTTTGGCATTAAGAAGGTTCTGCACTGCCAAAAGGGCATTTCATCCATCTATCCACACTTCGGCTATTGATTCTGGTCTGGGCTGGGATGGCAGCCTGCTTAAACTTAGTTCATACTCAAAAAGTAACCGGTCATCCCAATACGTCACAAGGCAAAAGGTTTTACAGCTGTTACAAGCGGCCACACTCAAAGTTGGAGGGAAAAGTCTTCTGTCATAGAGAGGGACGTGACAAGTAACAAGAATATGGGGATAACTGCGCACATTTTTAGACAGTCTTTCCTGGAAGGACTCTATAAGTCCACTCACTGCTTGAAATGAACATTACTGTCAGACTGACGGTTTCATAAAGTTACAGAAATTTGTGGACACAGCCCTCTTAAATTCTGAGCCAGAGAGGTGTGAGGG
Organism: Plectropomus leopardus; assembly: GCF_008729295.1. Lineage (NCBI taxonomy): Eukaryota > Metazoa > Chordata > Actinopteri > Perciformes > Serranidae > Plectropomus > Plectropomus leopardus. Next base: position 6,288,925 of record NC_056465.1, read on the forward strand.
GGAGGGGTCTCAGATGCTGTTCACTGTACTTTTAACATTTAAGAGCAGCAGCTTCACCCAAGCTCCTTTGAGATCTAAGACCTATCTGAGTTAAGAGTTAAAATATCAATCCCCAGTCATATATTTGTATGTCAATTATTCACCCTGTGTTACACTGCGTTCAAGCAAAATATCTTTTCTTTTTCTGGCATGCCTCCATGGTCAACAAAGAATCCAAAAAAGATGAACATATATGATGGATAGAAGTCACAGGGTTCCACATAAACAACAAAAAAAAATATATCAAAACATCATTGTCAAACACAACTCATTCAGTATAATCCAAGTCTTATTTATCCAACGGTATGCTCAGTACTTCCCCCTACACATGCAATGTCATTAAAAACTTACTTTTTTAAACACAAAAACAGTCTCATGCATGGACAAGTCCAACTCCTGCACTGTTAATTTAAAAAGTCTTTAAATATTACAGTTTTGACAAAAAACACTGAGCATACAACTGGATAAATGAGATCTGGAATTTGCTTAACAAGTTATGTTAGAGTCTGTAAACAAATGTTTTGATATAATTTTGCTCCTGGACTCCCATGACTTCAATGAACCTAGAATTTTTTTCCAGTTTTAGGTACTTCTGTCACCATGAAAGCATGCAAATTCAACACAAAGCAGGGTGTGAAATTGACATATAAGTGATTACTTGTAAGAGGAGGTATTCATTCAAAAACTAGACTGCGCTGACTTAAAACACTGATATATTTGTTTCAAGGATTTTTTTTTTATCTTGAGTCTCTTAGTTTTACTAGTTTGAGATTAGATAATATTAAATTGGCCTGAATTGTATGTCCATTGCCATTTTATACGATATTACTTTATATTGCACAGCATTTTTTGCAGTATTTTTTTCTGCACTGCAATCACAGGTCATGGCTATACTCTTGTGTCTTATCTCTCCTGTGAAGGTTTAGGAAAGAGGAGATTATGAAATACTCTGAAGCCGTTGAAGGTGAATGATATAGGGAATGCTGGAAAGACAGAGAACAGAGAGAAAAGGGCTATATATGTTTTTTTTCTTTTCTCTCACTCTGTCTCCTTCTCTCCTGAAGTCCAGCCGGTTTCCTGCTTTCCCAGAATAATGCACAGTTTATGAGGCAAGCAGAGGGCCATGCTTTATAAATGGCACTGTCGAAACCCCTATGCGTTCTTTCTCTCTCTCTCTCCTGCTTTGTCGCCCTCCTCCACTCTCTATAGCAGTCCATGGCATTTGTGTGCATGCCTGAAACGTTCTGTCTACTGTGGATATGCAGAGGCAGGGAGGTGTTGGGTCGAAGTGGCACAGGCATTCAGTCGTGGTGGATCTTTTACATTTTGAGGCCTTTTTGCATTCCTACCATATTAATCTCCTCCTTTGCCTCATGTCAGCACTTTGGTAGAACTGTCACACTTCCCTTCTCACCCCCCTCAGCTTGCCGTGAAAGGGTGACTGGCAAATTGTCACCCTCTCCTTGAAAAGTTCCCTCTTAACACTTCTCCGAATATGAAGGTTATTCCGTGGAAGAGTTCGCAAATCTTCAGACGACCTCTGTCTCGTCTTACTCAGGTTACACCTAGACCAGTACGTTTGCATTTTAAAACAATATTTTAACACGAAAACAATCTCCTTACTCACAAAGGTTTTAGCGCAATTTAAGAATTAGTCTCTGTCTATTCTAACACACCTGAAACACATATCACATGACCATCTTGTAACCTGGGGATGCGTGCACTGGTGCAAGGAGCAGAATCTACTCTACTACTCTATTGGAACAGTTATTTTTGCATTTCTATTGTAAAAAGTTGTGGCTGGTACCAATACAACTGTCATCCCTCTGCTGAGGTACAGGTGGAGCTGGAAACACTGCAGTGTGTTGATGGTTGAGAGAGAATCATCAGCCTTGCTCTTCAGTGCACAACCTGTTTTTTCTAAACATGGATTTTGACAGAGACTATCAAGACTGAAGCCTGTTCTTGTTTTGTTCTGAAAATGTCTGAAAATTTTCAAAGGGTGATCAAATAGGTGCAGACCCTTTGCATCAGCAAGAGCTGAATGAAGCAGTGAGAAACAACAACCCCGTCTATATTTTAGTTAGTTATTTTAGATATTTTAGAGTTGTTCTGAGGTGGAAATGCTAAAGAAATCTAGGGTTTAGGTACGTGTCCATACAGGTTATGTACTCATTCTAAGGGTACTACACCAAAAGTGTTTGGTGGAAGCCAAAATATGACAGAGAGGGCAAGTTCTTCACTTGGACTGACGATGAGGTAGACCTGTTACTGGTCAAGACGGCAGAAAACAGATTTGGAGTTGCTGCAAACCAAATGCGGCAACATACTAGAGCGGTAGTGGGAGCATTATTCATAGCTGGAGGAAGCCATGGGAAAAGACAAGCACAAACAAGCAGAATGCAGTCACAAAAGATATGTAGACCAAATTATGATATTTTTGGCTGGACACACTGACTCCATCGGGAACCGAAATGTGGGTGCCTGCCTCATCGCTTCCAGAAGTCTCCCTTGTCACCCATCCAGATTAATAGGCAACCTTAAAATATTTATTCTAAAATGGGGTCACTAGCATTTTCAAAGGTCTTTGTTTGGGCTGCAGCAGTATACCAGTTTTAAGGTACACAGTGGAATAAACATTGACGGTTATCATACCATTTACGTTTGCTTATCTACGGTATTTTAAAAAAAAATACACCTAGACGGAGAATCTCAGCTTTATTTTTTAAAAGGGGGACTTTTTACGAATACTTGAATAAAAAAGATTCCAAGTTTTAATTTTAATTTCCAAGTTTTAACCAAGTTTTAACTGAGTTTTTTCCAAGTTTTTGTTTGTTTTGTTTGTACAACCCACAAAACGCCTTCTATTTAAATTCAAGGGCCATTGTAACTGATTCTAATGAGAATTGTTTAATACCATGTACCATGATACCATGAAACCATGATATTTTCTATGACAGTAATTGCACCGTGAAACACTCATACCGTTGCAACCCTTGTCACCATTTAAGGGGTTCCAAAACACCTAAGTAGTGGACGCTAGCGGCTAACATAGCAACAGTTAAAAACAAAAACAAAAACTCATTGGTGTGGATACAGATAGAGTGTTTGCCTTGTTTCTTACCCTGCCGTCAGTTAGCTCTCACCCTTTCCTTTCTTTTCTCTTTTTAAACTGTCTCGTCTTTGTTGGGTGACTAACTTCTTGGAGAATGAGGGTGGAAAAAATGCTTAACCATCCTTAATGAATATCAGAGTCGGGTGTGTCACATGTTTGTGATTCATATCCTCTGTTATCTCAAAGGCTCTATTCAACACTACACGAATCCCAAACATGATGAAGAAGAATGAAAGAAGGCTAGTCTGAGGTTTGGCCAGGACCTCTGCTCTCAGTTGGAAGAACTGAACTGAAAAGGATTCAGCTTGACAGTAACTTCCTAAAGTTCATTTATTACAAGTCAAGTAGGCTATACTTAAATTCATCACAGCTTATCATTCTGCCAATTAATCTTTTTTGTGCTGTCTTTCGTTTTTCTTTTTAATTATTCCAAGCAGCCATTTGTTTACATTCATTTCCGCAAGTTATAAAAATTCATTAAGCAACTTGCTTTTGTTGTATAGTCCATCACAGAGATCAAGCCACACATAACTGCAGACTTCTCAAATCATCCTCCAATTAAACTTGACAAATCTATTCTCAAAGCACTGCCACTTGACTGCCCTCAGTGTCAAATGATGATGTTTCAGGCGTTAATATGCATCAATATGCTTCAATATACATCAAATGCAGTTTGTTGAACAGCATCTGAAAACGCCTTCGCAACACTTTTTTTTATTATTCATCACTCAACTACTTCCATCACTTGCAACATAATGAATGCCTTTGAAGAGAGACTGTCAGACACTCTTCGCCATTATCTCCAATTGAACAATTATCACGTCTTGTCCATAATTTCGAGTGTGGCAATTTAGAACATCCATAAACACTTTTCCCTTTGGATGTGGTTGACCAACACTTATAAAAGTACGATCGTATTACATATTAACTGGCTGTATTTCTTAAGGAAACTTAGGAAAGCAAAATTCCCCTGCCAGGTTCTTGTTAACTTTTACAGAGGAGCTACAGAAAGCATCCTGACAGGAATCATTTCAAACTGGGATGTGCACGGCTCAGGACAAGAGGGTCCAACTGCGCATAATTAAAAGCACCCAGAGCATCATAGGTACCCATCTAACGAACATCGGTAATATCGGTGAGATACCTGTGCAGAGCCCAAAGGACACTAAAAGACAACATCCACCCAAACAAAAGCCTGTTCACTCTACTGTTGCCAGAGAAGCAAAACAGTATCCACTGTTGTATCACCAAACTACCCAGTTTGTGAAACTCCTTAACTCATCTTTCCTCCATAACTAAAATTACTGGTTGCATGCCTCAATGAACCAGTCAAGTTGCAGTTACAGTTTACATTCATGTCTTTAAAATCATGGATGTTTAGCACACATTTCCCCCCCGACAACACAGAAGAGCCGAACAATCAGCACAGTTTCAAGGTGGACACCCAATTCAGTATCTAACTAAATAGATATGGTGGAGAGATATGGTGTTGAATAACGGGGGGGGGGGGGGATTCAGAACATTATGATGTCAAAGTGAAGCTGATCCTGAACCTTTTGATATAAAATGTCATCCTATTAGACATTTGTGTGAAATTTTGTCATCATTAGGCAGTGAATTTCTTTGCGAGGTTACACTAACCTTGAACTTGGCCTTTGACCATCAGGCCTTTTTGAGATATCAGGCTCACGAAATGAGATGGAGGCACAGTCACACTGACCTCGAACTCTGACCATCAAATTCTAATCAGTTCATCTCTGAGTCCAAGTGGATGTTTGTGCCAAGGTTATAATGTATTTCATAAGGTCTATAAACATATATCTGCATATCAATATAAATCTGTGGGCAACAGTTCAAGATTGTGTTATCAGATTAGCTCTGATTTATGTTTGTTGTCCATGTCTTATAAACCAATCACATTTGAGTGGCCTATGGTCACCTGCAGTCAGAGCAAAAGAAGCAGAACGCACTGGCTAAAATGCAATCTTGGTACCCATTGGCTATCATCTGAAATGGCTGCTTTCTAATTCATCTGAATTCATATGCTCATCTGTTTATAGAGATTTAACCGGTTTTTGTATTCATGTTACAGAACCCGGAAGTTTCACTTAAACTCGGCTCTCGAAACACGTTAGGCAGTTAAAACTTGGTATGGTCCTTCAGTTATGACAAACACCACAAACAACATCCCAGGCATTCTCTCACCAAAAAACCCTCAAGAGCATGCAGGCATGCAGCACACTCATGTAACCAATGAGAGGAATGTGTGCACACTCATCTGAGAACACACACACACACACACACACACACACACACTCCAAAATCAAAGCAGGCATGCATCACACATACAGTGACTGAGTGGAATGACGTGTTAGGTAAGAGCTACAGCGTCCTGTGGTCCTGCTGCGGAACATAATAAAACGCACTTTGATTACATTCCTCAGTGACCGTTTGTATCCCACTTTCCATTCTCCTTACCGCCAACGAGTGTTTTATGCACAGCTGCTCTGTTTTCATGATGCAGGGCAGCGATCTGGAGCCGGTGGGGGTGACTCACCCATGATGCATCCTTTTGATGTCCTGAGCCCAAGACCTCCCAACATTTTATGTCCCACCTGCCACTTAGGTTAGAGGTGGGGGTGGTGGAGCACAGATCAGAGAGGAGGGGGTGGGGGTATTAAAATAAAGACATATAAAGAAGGCTGCAGAATCGAGGGGGACATGGAATAACGTTATGTGTGGCTAACGTGTTTAATGATCTGTGAATTATTGCATGTACATGTTTAACGAGGAAGGGTTAACCCTTTGATGGCCGCAGTCCAGGTAGGTGCTGTGTCTGACACAAAAGCACGGAGGAGTTGCATCATCTCATCAGAGCTTAGACATGTCCTCAACTGTCCCTGGACTGGGAGAACTGGAGCCACAAACTGGGAGATGCATGGAGAGCCCTTCCTTTGTATCTGCTAGTACTACTGTGGGCAACTAAGTTGAAATGCTTTGCAGAAATGTTTTTTTCTAATATGTTTCAAATGTATTCTATGTATTTCCCCTCCTTTTCTGAGTCATTTGTGGTTTTAATTTTTTTTTTTTTTTCCATTTCTACTGCCTTGTTCTTTTCTTTAATCTTTTTTCCTATTCTTTTTGTTATGTGTGGTACTGTTTGTTTTGGTTTGTGGAATATAGTCATGCTGCCATTTTGGCCAGAATGCTCTTGGGAGAAGAAAAAGAAATCTCAAGAGACCACCCTCGTTAAATTTATGGTTACATAAATTAAGGCAACCGTGTTTTATAAATTTGAAACGACTTTTTCTAGCTTTGCAGGCAACCAATGGTTTCAGTTGTTTCTTTTCCCTTAATTTTATTTTCTTCTTTTGTGTCTTAACTGGTTCATGCAGTATAATCGTGCTCAGCAGGACTCTCTCGGAAAGAGATTCACATCTCAAGAGAAGGCTTAAGTTACTGTTTAAATAAAATACTTATGTCATTCAAAAATTCATCTCCTTTCCTTACTTTTCTTCATTTGTGGTGGGTGGTGGTGTTTGGACCATTAAGGTTATTGTGAAATAAATAAATGCAAATGTCTTTTTTATAAACTTAAACTTTATTTTCGCTAACGTTCAGGCTGCTATTGGCTTCCATCCATGTCTTTTCTAAACGTTTTCCTCTTTTATTCTTTCCCTTCCTCATTTTTTAAAATGTCATGTCATTTTCATGTCAAGAGATTTAGATCAAACAGACTGTCCTGGTGAAAATGTATACTCAAATAAATCAATGCCAAAGTGTTTTATTTTGATTTATTTATGATTTTCTCCTTTCATTAAATCAGCCACAATGCTTTTTAAATGTAACCCACTTTGTTTTGTACCGGTGCATGCACCTTGGTGGGCAGGACTGTCTTAAGAAAGACATCTTGCAGATCTCATGTGGCCATCCTGGTTAAAATCAAGGTCAAATACATAGTATAAAACAAACAAATGCATCACCTAGTATTTAGCTAATATTTAGCTAATCTAAACTGCATCGTGACAGCTTAAACACCAGTCATTTGTCAGTCCCCTCTGCTGCATTTTGGTGGAAAGAATTGAGGAGTAAAATAAGCTTGGCTGTTCTCTGTTCGATCAAGCTACCAGATGATTTGACCATAATGAATTTCTTTTTAACCCTTTGACTGCACAGCTTAGAAGGCAGGGCTTCAGCCCATCTGCAGAGTAAGCCATTGGTTGTGATTAGATGACTGACAGACTGCACGGCTGAGCAGTGATTGGCTGCTGAAACCTCCTGATCTGTCTCAACCAGTCCGTGCTGGTCAGGTGACTGTGACACTGCAAAATCAATGTTATCAATCTATCCTCACAATCAGCAGGACCACCGCTAATGGGGAAATGAAATGTATCAATGCAATAAATATTTCCTTTTTCTCTCCTATAGAAAAAAGACGAATTTTACCTCCTGCAGCTTGTTTGTAGTTTATTGTGGATTTGATTCATCATAAGGCAGCTTGGGGATCGAATGGGTTTTGAGCTCTTTAAGTTTCCTTTTAACTCTTGGCCTCATAAACACTGAGCCATTATTGAACAGACATGATCGTCACAAAGTACTGCAGAGGCACAAACTGCAGGTTTCTGATGCCTCTAATTTCAGTCTGACTCACAAACGTCATCAGATGACGTTCTCTCTCCTGTCTCTCGTCTTTTGTCAGCAAAATCAAGCCTAATAAAGCAAAAGTACCTTGTAAATAAAGTTGTTTTGACACTATTTGACGGGAAAAGAACCTCCACTTGTTTGGCAGTGTGTATGTGAATATGTGTCCGTGTGCGTCTGGGTGACGTGAAACGTCTTTTATCACATCCTGATACTGCAGAATTTGTGGTTTCTTGAACAATGAAGAGGATGTTTTATCACATCTAGAAATCTGTGTTACTCAGACCTCTTACTGTTTATCCCTCTCTGCACTGACTCACACACATACACACACACGCACGCACGCACACACACACACACACACACACACACACACACACACACACACACACACACACAGTACTGAGGTTAACCTATCACTTCAGTTCTCTGATAACATGACTATTCTGTAAGACTATGTATGGGTATGTACGGAAAATTACAAATATTTGAAGCCATAGGAGCCCAACACACAATTACTGTGGTTACATGCATAAAATTGAAGGAGACAGACCTAAAGTGGAAAAATAAGTTTCAGCTCCCGGTTATGCAGGTATAGCACAAGGGAAATTCAAGCTGTTACATGGCCCGAGGGACATTTGCATAAGACAAACAACTTAAAAACAGGGTTGATACCAATTTAAGGCGCAGAAACACAAAACCAACATCGGAGAACTAGCAGCAGTTGCACACACCAAAACCATAGTCAAACAGCATGTACGCTGCATCTACATGAGAGGAGATTCCCCTCCATACCAGAAGACGGCAGTAGTTTGTAATAGCTGTTCTAAAAGGGAAGCCAGAAGCTAAAAGACCATCTTGATGCTAGTTAGCCAGCTGGCACATTAACAACACAATCTAATGTTAAAGAACAAGGCATATTTACTATGCACCGATGAACAACAACACAAACCACCAGGAAACATTTTTTCTAAAGTGCTCAATGGCTAAAGAGAAACAGTCTTACCTTATATAACAAGCTTGTTTCGACCTCATTCCCTCCTGACTTTAGCTCTTTGTTTACTGTCCTCACTTCCGTTTCTCTTCTCGTGTGCTGAGCTGAATTGCCAATCAGAGCGATTTCACTCACCAATGGGCTCCCTCTGAAAAAAAAACAGACTAGTGTCAGTGAGTACCAACAGTGCAGCGATGACAGCAGAGACACTCACCAACGGCTGAACATCGACCGATGGCCAACGGTCAGCCTGGTGTATCAGGGTCTTTAGGTTGGCATGATGCATTGTTAAAATTCCTTGAAGCTACTAAGCCCTTAAGAATCATCTCTGTTCATCAAAATTTAAAAATGTTTTCCGTCAAAGAAAAAACTCCCATCACACCTTAAAAAGGCTTATATATAGCCTAACTCTATACCTTTGCCTTATTTGGTATGTGGATTTGGTGAGTGGATCTGTGAGTATTAAAATTAGTCCCGTCTTTATCTCCACTAACCCCTCAGTTGCTCACCTGTAAGCTGAAGTGCACCTGCTCTCCTTTGACTTATCACTTTCTACAACCTTAAAAACAGAACAATAGATACTTTAAAAAACGACTTAATCAAAGAGGTAATAATGTGTTGCCTTTGTTAGATAAACCTTGTTCCCCAATTGCCAGCTCATAATATGTCTGTTAACATATACATATATAAAAAAACAATACAAAGATGTTAACAAAGTAAAAAACTTGATTTTCATTGGGAGGGGATCTTTGGGAGGTCTGTCGTTTTTTTTGTCACCATCTGTGCCCTGTTAATGTATGTCCTCAGATAACCATAATTCCACTCTAAGTCAGTAAAAAATGTAAAATACTATCAACCAAGACAAAAAAATAAAAATAAAAATACAGTCTGCCTTCAGAAAAACAAAAAAGAAATTTTCCTTCAAAGGAGTACACTGCCTACAAAATGACAATTTTTGCATCAGTGAGTCACACCGTGTTACCTTGAATTTTTTAAGATAACTTTTCTTTTTTTCTTGCATGCCTGCACATTAAATGGCAAACATACTGATTAACTAATTGATTGGGGACCAGGTTCAACACACAGCAAAACTACACATGAATTTGAAAAGATTTAAAACTGAACTGAAACTTACCTATACTCTCTTCAAAACCAGAAAATGCATGTGTTTGGGAGGTACTGAGCAGACAACTGGTTACATGAGACTTGGATTATACTCCCAGAGTTGTGTGAAAGTTTGTAAAGGGATGTTTTGATGTAGTTTTACTGCTGTTTTACATGGCCCCCAATCAATCAATGAATCAATATGTTTGCAGTTTTCCATGGAGGCACACAAGAAAAACAGTTTCCTTCACGAATTCAAGGTATCACAGCATGACTGATAGATTTACACATGGTCTTTTTGTGGCTGAGGTTTTCCTTTAAAACGGCAAATGTAAGATCCCTGCATGGGCCACAGCACAACTCAAAGACAAAGAGCTAACAAGAGCTGACTAAAAGTAGATCAAATATCTCATGTCCTCTGTTAAAAGCTGCACTTGAAGACACAGACCTCAGCCAAAGACTGCATCCGCTGACTGCTGATATTCCAGCACGCTCTGTTCTTATGAGTCTTTGCAATTCAAAATGTCAATTCAAGAATACGTTTGATAAAAAATTTGCAACTGATACTGGAGTTTTTTTTGTATTTCCAGCCCACATTCTTTTTGCTTGCGGAAAAAGAAATGAAATGTCAGAGAAACAAAATAGAAACCACACAAAATGAGTGAATAAGCAAGTGGTGAGGGCCAGCTACAGCCAAAGTCAGGGATGCCGCAAGAACGGCAAGTGATGGTCGACGGCCACAGACGTCCAATGGCGGCCCATCGACTTGGTGTACCAGGCCCTCAACACATCGAGTCAAGTCGCTTTGGTTTTCAACAGGGAGGTAAGTGTTTTGTGAAAATCTGAAGTTACTTCTTGGTTAATTTACCCTGCTGCTCAATTCTAGCACACTTCCAGCCTCTCCAGCGAGTGCACCACCACAGACACAAACACACACACACAAATTCTGTTTTTGCACACGTTATGTTGACGTTGCAGCTTGGCCTCTTGGTGTGAAAGGCCTGGCTCCAGAGCACCATGTACTTTTGCGGCAACGAGCGGCACTTTCAACTTAATGAGGCCATGTACTGCCTGATTCATTTACTCCAAAATACATGTTGTGGGGACGAGAGCAGTGTGTCATTAGAAATCACTTGACTGGGACACCCGAAACAGAAATGTCTTCTTACTCTTTTTTTCTCATCCTCAGAGACAAAGGCAAAGGGAGACAGGAAGAGGGAGGGATGAGGAGGAGGATGAGGACTGAGAGGGGGTGAGGGGTGTCAAAAAAAGTGTGAACTCCTGCTCCTTTGTGACCTGTTAAAATCACTCAGTGAGCATTCAGGGTCAGTGAGGACGAAGGAGGGAGGGGAATCCGTTCTTTCTCTGCTCGGCAGGGAACAGCTCATGCTTGACTAACTCTTTGGATCCCCACTGAGTCAATCTATATGCTCTTTCTTCTCCCCTTGTATCTGATTCTGAAAGTGTGTCAAAGCCAATCATTATGTTTGTTTCAGATATCACTGACCTCTGTGTGTGCGCGCGCGGATCTGTGCGTGTTTGGAAGCTCCGGGCGTTTTTCTCATGCACCGACCGTTCAGCATCGTACCCAAACCGCATTGCAGAGTCTCTCTGGGAAGCACAGCGTTTCTGTCCAATGTGTTTTGCGCTGCATGCAGCTCCAGAGGTCTAATTATGCTCGGTTTGAAAGCACAGACACCCCCATGTCAAAGGCAGACTCTATAAATCACACACAGTCATTAGTGGGAAAATATGCTTTTTTTCTATTCTTTTGAGGGCTTGGCAATACAACATAAAGCCATGACAAATAAAAGCAATAAACTATTTATTGTCTCGGGGGTAGAAATGGTTACATCTCTCCACACAGACAGGAATGGCATTTACGCAAACGAATTGGCTGTAAACGCTTTTTATTTGAAACCCAGGATATAATTAGAAACTTGTGGCTTTCCAAGAAAGGATATGTATGTGTGTGTGTGTGTGTGTGTGTGTGTGTGTGTGTGTGTGTGTGTGTGTGTGTGTGTGTGTGTGTGTGTGTGAAAGCGTGTTTTTTTTTTTCTCTCTCTCACTCACTTTCGCGTCTTCATTATGTCAAGTAGCTCCCAAATATTTTGTGTCAGAAATAAAGTTCACATGAGAAATTTCACAGGTGGTCGTGGCAAAAATACATTAGACTATATGGTCAGGGGTAAATATGAATCTGACATGTACCAGTTGTTCAGCAAGAAAAGAAGCACTCAGGTTTTCTACCTGCAAAATAGTTATCTACTTTATGTGTAAATCTTAGCTGCAACTGCAGTTGCAATCACAATATTTTTTTCTGCAATTTTTAATACTAAAGACAAATTACTGGACATGAAGCCAGATCATATTTATGTTACACATTGTAGCAGGTGACAGCTGATACAAGCAATATGACTTCATTACTACTACATCAGACAATTGTTGTCCTTATATTTTTTATTAAAACTACACAATATGATGAATTTCTTTAAGACATACTGAAGTTGCTCTCCATCTGTTGCATTTCTGACGAAGTAGCTGCTCACGGTGTGTTTGCTGCCCCCAGTGGTCAGCACATTTCCACTCATTTTGAACTGGGACACAGGTGTAAACACAGGTGTTCCAACACAGCCCTCATCCAACAGCATCTTAAATCTCTTTTCAAAGAGGATGAAATTGGATGCAATATTTGTCTTCTCCGAAGTTTATTCTTCACACAACCACTCCCCACACTTTTTATGTCTAGAACCAAGAGGAAGTCCTTCAAGGGGTCCGCCATCATCTCAGAATGTACGCCACAACAAACACAAAGAAGTACAAAGTCATAAATGTAGGATTCTTATATATGTTGTACATGTATTATGATTTAGTTTATTTGAAGCAGACTGAGGCCGTGAGGATGGTAACTTTTACTAACTCTAAAACTGCAGTGTGAGCATAGTATAACCGATTTTTTGAATTTTTCTTGGCAATAAAGTGGAAAATATAGCATACTCTCAAGCTGTCTGTCTGACATTTATTTGACATTATTCCATCCAGCAGACCTGTGAGGTTTTGATACTGATAGTGGATGTACATGTACTGTGTTTTTAGTGGTGAAATGTCAGCATTGGTGGGCAAGGAAATTTCTGTTATACCAGCTCACCTTCACAGCAATTAAGGCAGACCACAAATGAGCTACAAACTTCCAAGTGACATAAACATATATCAGATCTATTTCAACTGCCAAATAAAAAAAAGATCATGCTCAAGACTATACAGGGGACTCCAGAAGGGCAAGACTGTTAATACCACACATATAAAACAAAAGTGGGAGAGGGAAAATAACACTTGTATCCCAGAAGTAGTTTGGACGACATATTGTGAATTTCAGTGGAGGACATCAAGCTCAACTGAATGGAGGACTTTTGGCTGGAAGAGTCTATAGATTTTTTATTACACCTGCTCAGAAGTCCTGCCACGCAGGCAATACCAGCTGCTGGAGGAAGTGTGGCTCCCAGGAAGCCAACCATTACCATTTGTTTTGGGCCTGTCCAAAAGCAAATGCTTTTTATCACAAGATTTATACACAATTTGTGACTATCTCCACATGGCAACTAGAAAACAGGATAAGTTGGACACTTTTTTTGACAATTTGAAGGGTTTGAAACATCTGTAACGCAATTCTGGAGAAAGATAATTGATTGTTGAGTCTAGGTTGTCAAATACAGACGACCTTGTGTTGGCGGTCTGACTGAACCAACAACCCAAGGTCATCAATATTTGACAACGTCAGAATGAGACTCAACAAAGATGACTGTATCTTTCTCCAGAATTACACACTGCACATTTAATTGATTGTGGGACCACGGACTACTTGATTGTTTTCTTTTTATAATGAATTTGTGGTCACGCAAGTCTCTGCTTTGTCTGCACGGGTTTGTTGTCTTTTAAACTAATGTGCAGCAGTTTGTTCACTGACATCTCAATCAGAAATCTGTTCTGTTTCCACAGGGTTGGTGTGAACACAGACTGACGGACTTCTTCCTTGTAGGCAGCTCTGCAGTGTTGTAATGCAGAGCAGGTGGAATGGAAACACAACCTATAGGAGGAGGCAGCTCTTCAGAGAGAAGTCTGCTCAGATGGTGATATTGCTTTCACTCTCGGCATCTCTATTACTGCTCCCCCCACTCCCCACAAATCAGATGATATGATGCACGCAATGAGCCCTTCCTCCCGTCTCCCCCGTCCCCCTCGTCATCCCTCTGCTGCCAGACTCTCACACAGCCTTCCCAGCACTGCGAGAGGACCGGGATGTGACCATGCATGAGTTACACAAGATTAATCTGCTGTTTGATGGGAAACGTGTTGTTCTCAACGTCTTGCAGGGGCAGATAGATTTAAAAGCTGGAGTGAGATTACATTTTCATTCTTCTCTCTTTTTCCATTGCTGAAAGAGGAGCAGTGTGTATTTACTTTACCAACCTACTTTACTGCCACTTCCCCCTCCGCCACACCACCACTGCTGCCTCACTCTACCGCTCTGTGAAGCGATAAGCAGGGGGAGCCATTAATTTCAACCCCACACACCCTCTTTCTCACTCTTCATTTAAACAATCTGCAGAGCTCAACATGCCCTTTACAGAATCACTGATGTGAGGAGCACCCTTACGTGTGTGTGTGTATATTCACATACAGTAAACACACACATACATTGGGTTATTTAAAGGAATAATCTACTGGAAACCCATTTCTGACTGTTAAACACTCACCAAGCAGTCTGTTTCCACTTCTCCTCTGTCCATTTGTATGCCCAGTATGTTCACAATACTCCTTACACAATAATACTAAATAAGGTTAAAAATAGAGCTTGAAACATATTACTGGCTTGGTTCACTGTTTACTGTGACTAAAGGCAGCATCGCAAAGTGTTCATACATGTAAAATATTGGGCATATTTTGTTAAAATATGGCTAAATATCCTCCTTTTCCATCTAAGTTAGTCTCAACATAGTTGCAGCCACAGAGTTAACTGGCTAACTTTTCTAGTGATAAAGCAGAAGCTGTATGTTTCTCCAATTTTGGCAAAAATATTTGGCAAAAATATTTGTTATGAATGTCCTGGGCTTATATAGAGACAGTGAAGAACTCAATTACACTGCAGGAGTGATGTTTGATTTTCAAAAAAGAGAAAAAAGGCTTTGAACTTTCTAAATCAACACGAGATAAGTATTGGATGCTAAAAACATCCAAGACAACTAATCATTTAGAGAATTAACTGCAGAAATTAGGGCCAAGACTTCCTTTTCCAAAAGATCAAGACATCATTTTAGATAATCTCTTGGAATAGATATTTGCATCTGAATGCAGATACATTAGAAAAAAACTCGTGGGGTGACCTCTCGCTCAACTGGTAGAGTATGCGCCCCCATATGACTGAGGCTTCTACAGCGGCCTGGGTTTGAGTCCGGCCTGTGGCCCTTAGCTGCATGTCATTCCCCCTTCTCTCTCCCACCTTTCCTTCCAATCTCAGACTGTCCTACCAATAAAGGGAAAATGCCCCAAAAAATAATCTTAAAAAAAAAAGAAAGGAAAAAACTCGTCATTAGATGGTAGCCAGTGGCTTACACGGTTGCTTTTCTGCCAATGTGTTCCGCCTCTTTTGCTCTTCACACAGACAGCTCTTTGTCAAACATGATTAGGCAATACAACTCAGACTACAAATGAAAACCAGAACACTTTCGATACCAAACTATTGTTCTGTTGCCTACAGATCTGCCCACACATGCACACATCTGTTTAAAGAGAGCGACAGAAAAATAAACTGACTGACTAATTTTGCTAATTCAACACGCATATCTGCAGCTTTAGTGCGTTTTTGTACCAATGTACTGAGAATGATGCTGTTGAGTAAAAAAAGCAATTATAGGCTCTGGTAAGTTGTTACACTTTATAGATTAACCACTGAGTAAAATGTTGGCTTCAGCCTAAATGACGAACATATCGCCTGAGCTGAAGGATCTGATAAATTGGGGGCCTGAAAGGTAGCTCCATACACCATCTTACATGTCGAACATCATGGCCACACCTAAGTTTTCCTATACAGCCTGTCACCCCCTTCACATGTACGACACAGAAGTCATCCATTAGGCCACAGCTAGGTGCTGCTCGGAGCAGCTCTTAGCTGCCTAAGTGCAGCATTTAAGGCACGTTGCGGTTGAAGGGCTCCACATCACGACCTAATCAGTCACCCGCAATCCAAACAGCACGTCAGGCGCGCAGGTTTAGCAGGCGGCGGGGTTCAGCCAGAGCCACTCTGCAGCTGGTGTGCAAGACATGCTGCCTTTTAGCCCATTCTGGCACACACCTGCTCAGTGTCAGGTCAGGCTCCAACATGTGTCAAAATATACAGGGGCTACATTCATACATAATGGGCTGTACTCTGGCCTTTTTGGCAGCGCTCTCCACAGCACTAACACCTGTCCCTTTATCAGGGAGAAAGAGAGAGAGGTTGTTTTCTTTTTAGCTTTCATCTTCTGATTTCAAATCCATAAGCTCCCTTTGCTTTTCATCATCCCCCCGTAATAACATTTTTTACATTACATGTATTGGCTAATGCTTTCACACAAAAAGAATTACAATAACTGCAGCCAACTGCATGGATACGACCCAAAACTGCAAGAATCCTGCAAGTTTTAAACAGACACTTATCCAAATGCCAAAAACAAAGAAAATTATACTGAGATAATTCTTTGTTAGCTTTTTCCTTTTTTGAGTCAAGTCTCAAGTCTTCACCATCAAACATCTTTCAAGTCTTTAAATGCTGCCCATTAATGAAGCAACTTTTTTTCTCTTTTTCTCTTATGTGTTATTAGTGAGGGGGTTTAACTGGGAACAACTCCTTTTGGTGCACATAGGCATAGGCGTGTAAGTTTGTCAGGCCTGGCTGGTGCTGTCTGTATTTTGTATTTTCCTATAAGGTAAGAACTAAACATAAATGGTTTTGCTCTCAGTTCTCAAATTAAGTCAAGTCTCAGAGTTACGTGTCTCAAGTAACTCTCACAGCAGTCAAGTTCATGTGGTCAGGTCTCCATCTATGTGACTTCATCCTGCATTATTTTACTGTGTTATTTGGCCACTGGGACACATTATCACTCAAAGCTGTTGTGATAAGCATGAGGGCAAACTGTCCAATACTTACATATCTAACAGACAATGAAATTTATGTGAAGACTTGTTTCTGTCCACCTGATGAATGTAAATCAAATACTCTGCTTTTAACCTCGTTTTGGTCTCTGCCAACTCCTGAGGGAAATATGAGGCTCTTTAGCTGCTAAATGCAACACTAAGTTCACTGGCTAATTGTTAACTTTGTCTGTTTGCAATTTGCTGCTTGACAGGTGGACACTTCCAGCCTTTACTAATTCACAACCACTCCTTGCCCTGTCTTTACCATCAGACAAGGGCGCCCCACGGTCCCTTGAGGTCACACTTACAGGAATGTGAGCTCAGAACTGGGGACACTTGATGAGAATCCACCTGCAAACACATAGTGACAGGGCTAACTGTTAGCATCACACAGCTACCAGTACTGACAAGTCGAGCTGTTTCCTGAATTTGTTGGTAAGTTTTAACAATTGCTTCTTTTTCAGCACATGCTAACCTGGCAGACATTTAACTGTCTGTTCACTGGCCTGGCAGGAGAGCACCTCTGGGGCTAGTCCTTTAGCCCTGTGTAATGGCAGACACAGAAAGTTCTCTCATCTGGAGGGGTGTCAGATGAGTTGGAACATCATATGAGTGTGTGGTCCTTTCAATGTGCCATAAGCATAGACCTCAAGACACACTGAGGAGATGTTTGGTGGATTCATACTTGTCCTTCAGCTGTCTACTTGTGACACCCAAGACACACACACACACATATATATATATATAGAGAGAGAGAGAAAAATGGAGTTGTGTAATAATTCTTTGCAGGTTTATCACCAAGAGCGACATGTTTAACATTGTATAAATATATATATGTATATATATATGTATATGTGTATATATATATATGCACACACATATTTAAGAACAACTCCAAGTTTGAAGTAAGTCTCTGCCTGTCTGTGAGCTACAGGATCTGGAGTACACGTCTAGCTCTCCGGAGGTGACATCACCACATGTGACATGCTTGGTGCAGGTGTCGTCACTCCAAGATTAGACACCTCTCTGTGTGTCTCTCCCCCACAGTGTCATGCTTTTCTTCTGTCTGCACTTCTTCCTTCAGTCTTTGGTTTTAATCTCAGTCCCAATTCCAATGCAATCCCTCGAAAGTCATTTCTATACAATCTGTACTAGTCAAATAGCCACTGTGCCCCAGCCCTGTGTAAGTGACAGAAAACAGATGGATCTATTCTAGTCTGTTAAAAGTTGTATGAACTGAATTGCTGGCCTTTTCTTGCTACCTACCTGTGGTTACAGTTAGACTTTGTGAGAGTTAGGTTTAAGATCTCAATCCTCTTAGTGAGGACTTTGTCTTTGCAGCAAAACTCTCTCTGATCCCGTCCACGCTGCAGGGCCGCGTGGCTTTTAGAAAGCATGGGAGCGTGTCAGAAGCGTCTGTGCCTGGTGAGCAGCGGGCCTGAAGATTTCTGAGTGGCGCTAGCTGGGTATGTGTGTCAGGACAGGAAGGGGAAACTGATCCTCTTAGCAGCCTGGAATTGGCCCACTCTCAGGAAAGTGTCACTTGAGTTGGTCAACCTGAGAGTGCCAGGCGAGATTGTCTAGCCTTGTATCTCCTTCCCATAGCAGCCTCTTCCTCAGCCCTGCCAGCCGTGGGAGGAGCGCTGACCTAAAGACAGTCTGGGACTGTGAGCACATGACTGTGATCTCTCCTCAGTATGCTGCTAAGTATGCCGTACCTGGCCTCCAGGCATGAGTTCAATCCAGAGTGCCACACTGCCTGTTTGACCAATTAGAGTGAGCCTCTGCTGGGCAGGGCTCAGGCCTCCTACTGAGAGCTGCCAGGCATATCTAACTGCAGCCCAAACAAACAGCGCAGGCTTCACCACAAACACATCATAACACAGGCTCGAACCCTAACCTCTTTGCTTCTCTTTGCTCCCACATGCAGCTGTCTTGATTAAAAACCTACAGCTAGTTAACATTTTTTTCTCTCTCTTTACCTATTTAGCTCAACACGTCCCTCCTTCTGTCTTCCTCTTCTTGCCTCCAGATGTTTCTCTCACCATGTCATGCAGACAGTGACAGAGAGCAGTCAGGTCATGTTCATTCCATCAATTTATTGAAAACAGATATAACAGGAAGAGTTCATTCCTGTAGAGCAGCCCCCCCCCCCCATTACAGCAATCAATAAAAGACGGGTGGTTTTAAAAGCCTGCGTAGAATTTGATAGATTTCAATGAAAGCTGCACCATTATCTCCAGGAAAGTGGTGACATGTGCTGTGTTAGTCTAAAACATTATAATGAGAACAAATCATTTCTGGAACATTTACTCAAATGTCAGTACTTTATTGTCCAAAAAGTACATACCCATGTCAGTATGATGGTCATTGAGGAAAATGTGGAAACTTTCAGGTTTAGCCAGGTTGGAAAACACATAAAAACTAAACAGGACTGTATTGACACAGTTGTTTACCTGCTTCATATCCACAGAAAACCTAAAGGGAAATTCCAACTCTTTCAGACACAGTTACAACAACAATCGGCCTTGAACTTTCTGGAAAGTGATTCAACTGTCAGTCCTAACCTCAAGACAGTCGAATTAATGGGGTCTGAGGATGGTGGTTAACAAGGCAGATGTCTACCACCCAAGTTGGCATCCTACATATGGTTACATCCCCTCTTCGTTGCTCTACTCAAGTGAAAAAAAAAACAGTCTAAAGCATTAGGTGGTAATACTAGATGTCAATTCTGACTATGATGGAAGCAGCAGATTTCCAACATCTATCAACTAATCCTCGTATTTTTGTACTGCAAGTTTACCAGATTTTACTACATGCTGTGTACAGTCTTGTCGTTTAAAGGCCCTAAAACCTCCCAGATGCAATTATCACCCTTCAGAAATGAACCCCGCTTCATTAGCCCATCTTCATGTTCCCCCATGACGGAGGAGGCCTGTCCTCGCTGTCAGCACCCCGGCTGAGTTAAGGAGCACCAAATGATTTTCCTCAACACGAAGTTGACAGAACACATTATTTATGCTTTTTTTCCCTTGAAAGCCACAGTCAACATCATTCAACAAAACTGCATTTTAATCATTCTCCTGATCGGAAAAGCAAGCCAACTGTGGACAATAAAAGCAGTGAGACACAAAGCAGACTATCTAGAAACATTTGGGCTGCGTTATGAGGATGTTTACCAAATTGAAATGGATTCTGTTGATAAGAAAGGCCTTCGTTTGGCTGCTTGAAGGAATGTTTAATTAATTTCAAATCTGTCAGCCTCTTGGAATGTGCTGAATCCTGTACGGAAATATCTTTAAAAGAAAACATATGATGAAGCAGTCAACAATTTTTTTAAAAACCTTGTTGACTGTGAACATCCATCAAAGTTAAACGGAGCCACTTCCTGCTTCAACTTTGACTTCTATTAACATAGTTGTCTGCACACTTTTCCTGTGCACTAAAGAATTATTGAGTTTTTGTGTGCACTGTCTGGATAGAGTTGCTTCACTGTCTGAGATCACCATGTTCTTACAACTCTGCAATAATTACCTATCATAAATCAGAGAATTTAGGAGTGTGAAAATTTAACAAAAAAAATCTTTAAGGAATACTTCAGCCACAAAATGACCATTTGTTTATCAAGTGGTATCAAGACTCTTTAGGCGGCCAAAATGTTACAACTAACTTCAATGAATTGCAAATACACTGAAATAGCGACTGCTACGCCAACGCATATACTCTGTGAATGTGGGCTTACGCCATGGTTATCTTACCTAACCAAAGTTATTGCCATGGTAGTGACTGGTAAACAGACAGCACCCAACTGTCACTCAATGCGGCCATGGTTCTAATAATACATAACTTTAATCCTTAACAACAGTTGAACAGGTGATTTATGTAAAAATGATTCCCTATATAGTTGACATAAACATGGAAATTAACCAAAGTTGGGCATTTTAACATGAGAGTCTTCGTGGAATGACTTATTCTCTCTTGGACCCTCAAGTGGCCATTCGAGGAACTGCAGTTTTTGGCCCCATCATTTTTGTATGAGTCTGTTAAGGTTGCAGCTTGATAGATTCATACAAAAGGAATCACTCTCAACCATCACATATGACCAGCTACAAGTGTATGATGGTGCAGTTATCTGCAGAGACCCTGCCCTCTGCCTGTGTTTGCTGTGTTTGGGACGTTCGTGGGCACAGTGTACAGGCGTTTTTGAGACTTTGTAAAAAGGTAATGACTAGATACAAGACCATAAGCAGCACTCATCAAAGAGGAAACTAAGAAAAATCTCAGACATGGCACTGAAAAATGCAAATATAAAGAGGTGAAACGGCAAAACCTTAAGCAGGGGTTGGCTTTCACTTTTGTTGGCAATACTGAACAGTAGCCACAGTACACCTTTAACTCGTGATTACTTACTGGTTATTTTCTTAAGTTTTAAGCCTCATGTCACAGTGCTAATCAGCAGATTAGGTTTGCTCTTTTGTTTCTAGGGCTAAGCGATATGACTTTAAAATAATATTGTGATATGTTAAGACTATATCATGAAACACAATGTATTTCTAGATGATGTTAAATTCTCCAGTTCATATGCTGCAAAAATTTGCAGTTTGCACTGGTGCTCCATGGTTGCAAAATGTGACCAAATAGTCATGGTCAGAAGCTCTGCAAGAGCCCTTCTTTTTGTGTGTGTGTCTGTGGTAGGCAGAGAGCTGTACAAGAGAGCAAGACAACCAAAATGCTGATGGATTATAAAAATGACTTAACAATTTATATTTGCTGTTTGTGATATAGTCATTTTATATATCACACATGGAACAAGCCACAATACCTTGAGTATGTTCAATATATCACCCATCCCTAGTTGTCTCTCATGCCTTCCTTAGGCCACATGATGACAACTAAGCTATTTCCAAGACAACAAGGCAAACTCTGTCCATTTATGAAGACTGTGAGATTTTGTTAAAAGTTCTAGAAAACGCTAGTTGACCTTCAGTTAAGATTTTTTTGTTCAAAGAAAGAAATGATGACCAAAATTACAAAAGTATGATCCATAAATAGAAAACAAAACATTAATTCATGCATTAGCTGTAACTGCTTATCCCATTAAGAGGGTTGGGCTGGAGCCTATCCCTGCTGACATTGGGCAAGTACACACAGGTACACCCTGGACAGGCTATCCGCTGCTATCACAGCGCTGAGGCATAGAGACACACAACCATTCATGCTCACATCCACTCTAAAATCAACCAACAAAACAATTTTCTGTCAGTTGACTAATATATTAACACTGAGTGAATAGCTGTTATATAAAATCAAATGCCAAAGCAAGATCCACTGTAAGCAAACCATAGACCAACTGTAACACATTGCAGTAAACTTGAAAGTCGTCCAACTGTCTAAACACTAAATAACAGTGCTGTCAACATGATGCATGATGTGTAGCATGTAAAGTGGCTGTTTTTTGTATGAAGGGATACGCAGTTCATAACGTGGTCAGCGAGCGCGGCGCGTGTCGACGGTATAGCTCACATATGAATACAGCATATGTTGACAGCAAGAAAATTTGCTGCTCGAATCACTCGTGGAGGAAGGAAACAAATAAATCTGTCCAG
This sequence comes from Plectropomus leopardus, assembly GCF_008729295.1. NCBI lineage: Eukaryota > Metazoa > Chordata > Actinopteri > Perciformes > Serranidae > Plectropomus > Plectropomus leopardus. Next base: position 6,311,594 of record NC_056465.1, read on the forward strand.
ATCCTTTCGTTCCCACAAAACCTCAAATTATAAAGTGCATTGTGCCAGTGTTACTGAGGACCGTCATCGACTTTGGGTTTCCAATTAATGATTTATGGCCTGAAATGTGCTGCATTGTGGGAATGTAATGCAAAGGAATGTTGACGGAGAAAGAGACGCTGTAACGAAGGAGAGATTAATAACTAGACAATATCAGTTTCCTTGAGGGGGAGAAGACAGACGGGGTGAGAGACAAAGGTGCACATGCATGATGAAGACAAGATCGTTGAGTAAGACAAATAGTATCTCTTATTGCACTTCGCTGAGACGATGCGATGCAGCTGGGTTAAACATGTGGTTTGGGAAATGAGACGTGTGGGTTTGTGCCAGCAGTTGTCTGATTTCATTTTGTCTTTGCATTATACCCAAACTGTCCTGAGGCAAATGTCAACACATGCCATTCTGACCCTAAAATCTGAAGGAGGCCAATAGATGTGCAGGACAAGATAAATGTTATGTTATGTCCCCATTGTTTGATTTTTACCACATGCTATCTCTTCTGCGTTGCATGAAATTTGATCAAGCGAAATTGTCATAAATCTTGAAAATGTCATGCATTGAGGCTGTTTATATATTGTCTGCAGACTGGTTTAGCAGCTATCTTCAATGAGGGAAACAAGAACAGCACATCAGGATGAACCCTGTCACCTTTATGGTGTGACAAAATAAACTTTGATAGCCCTGTATTCACACAAAGGAAGCACAGTCTCTCAAATGTGCCTTTTTGCTGAATTCGTTTAAATAGTAAGGTCGCTTTAGGTAAATCATACCCTGGACGGACGGGCAGACAATAAACAAGCCAAAGGTCAGAAGCTGAATATTTCAGACATGAAAAAATGCAGAAAGAGAAAAAAAATGTCAAGTAATAAGAAAACTAATCTTAGCCGGAGACGTTTTCTTGCTATTCCGGGGGTGTTTCCTTACCCTCTGCTTGTTTTTCATAATGCAGTCTCAACACTTTTTCTGCTTCTGTGGTGGAAATCACACAATGGCCGATACTGATTGCTTTATTTTCTCAATGTGTACCCCCCTCTCGCGTTTGTTATTGTAGAACAGGAGGATATGCCGGACAGGGGGGCAATGCTGAGCCTGCAGAATCTGAACATTTTCTTTCTAATAATTTGAAATGCTGCAGGGTCGAGGGGGGCCATACAGGAGGGAAGGTGCAGGGGGTCTGGATGCTTGCCGGTGGGACTCATAGGAGGGGAGGGAGGGGGCAGGGGGAGCTGGCGCAAAGTGCCAGATCACCAGGTCTGCTTGGGGTATGTGAAAGGTGAGCAGGCTTCTGAAACTACTTGGGCGAAAGGGTCAGGTATGCAGTCTGGCCTGCACGTGCGCGGGAGCCGTGGCTGGTGTTCTGACTGACATGTGCATCCGAAACACTGCAGCTTCCACAACCCAGAACAGTAAAGCAATACCTTGCTGGCTGCACCCACCACTAAGCATGTGGTCTCACATACACACAAAAACACACAAGTTATATGCAAAGAAATTATTGTTTTAGTGGGTTAACATGGAGGCCACCTACACACCTGCCCAGAGGAATGTTTTATCAGTATTGCATGTGGGGGGTAATGCCAATGGCATTCACTCACATACCTTTGATGCCTGCAGGGGATGTGGCCAGTGGTGTGGAAACCTCTGCAGGGTTGAAAACAGTCAACTGAGAAAAAATCTCTCCTGGTGCAGCACATTTCTCTTCTGGTGGAAATCTGCATGCATGCGTCTTATCTGTAACATAAAATATATTAATATTACTCTGAGGAGAAATATAACCAACACATTCATGCTAAATGCCATCTGCAGCTCACTTTACTTGCCTTTATTTTGACAAGAGGCCACATTTCCAGACATACACATTTGCATTGTTATCAGAACAGGGTAAGGATGAAAGATTAACAGTCCTCAGTAATTTGTTATAAGGGATTGAACGAGTTGAGCGTTTGAGCGGCTCTCTCTTCAGACTGGATGTAGCGGTCCCTCATATCGGGGCTCTCCGTTTACATTATTCATACGGAGGAGGGTGTGACTTGTTGGCTCTTTTTTCCGCCTGTATAAAACGAGAAGTTCGCGTAAAAGAAAATACAGATGGAGAAGGCTAGCCGGCTCGCTGTGTCACAGAGAGTCCCCTTAAGCCTACGTGACAACTCACATACTGTCCCTTTGTGACCAGCTTAATCGGCAGAATGCCCGCTCTCTGCGTGCTTTGTCTCGCCGCCGCGCTGGCTGCGTTCACCCGGCTCGCCGGCACCGTGGGGCCGGTGGTCCGATGCGAGCCGTGCGACGCCGGGGCGCTCCTGCAGTGCAAGCCCTTGCCGAAGGACTGCGCGGAGCGTGTGAGGGAGCCCGGCTGCGGCTGCTGCATGACGTGCGCCCTGGCCGAGGGACTGGCTTGTGGAGTGTACACGGCGCGCTGTGGCTCCGGCTTAGCCTGCCAGCACCAGCCGAGGGAGATCCGACCCCTGCAAGCTCTGCTGGAGGGACGGGGAGTGTGCTCCAGGGCCGCGTCCAAAAAGCTCAACAGCATTCTTATACCGCCGCAAAAACCAGGTGAGAAGCGGTGTTTTGGTTTGCGCTTATCATGATTCATAATGTTGTTGCTGTTTTTAGTGCGTGTGTTATTTAGTGGCTCTGACAGGAGCCCTCCAATGAGATGTTGCTGTGAGCTGCCCGGGGAGTTCCCTGCTTATGGACAAAAAAAAAACAACGATGAAGTGCATTATAATGATAGTGGATGAGATGCTTAAACGGATTTACCAGAGATATAAGGCAAAAATAAACATGCACAAAATGTATTGTGTGGGTTGTTCAGCAGCCTGCCACAATGTAAAACATAATACCTAGCCGTGGGGTTTTAGAGGGGAGGCTTGACATTGCACAGTGATGTGCTCGCCTGGGTTAAACAAATCCCATAGGCTCCTGAAAGTTTGAGTGGATAACACCGGCAATGGCTTGGAGGTTTACGCAGCAATTAATCGCTGCTTTCCCACCAGGCGGCCACTTCTTTTTCCATGTGCGCACAGCTCTGGACCATCGTGCGTAAAATGTAAAATGAAATTTAAGGAATTAAAAGATTGTCGTTTTGGGCTTTACAAATTGTTTGTTTTAAGAGAAGCACAACACTGCTCCTTCTCTTTCTCCCTAACACACACTCCTCCAAGCACACATACACACAGCCTGGCTCCTTCAAACCAATAGTTAAGGAATGCCACATACATACTGTAAGTATACAGTATTTAACTGAGGCTGAGCGCAGACCATGTCCTTGTCTTCTGTAATGTCCTTATTTTTCTTCAAGTAAAGCTCGTGGATTTTTGTACACAGCATGAAAATATGTGCTGCTGCTTTCCTGGTCTAGGATGTGGGCCAAAACATCTTGGGTGTGTGGCAAAGGGGGGGATCATTTCCCTACAAACAATCAACATTCAAAATCATCAGTAGCAATGAGCCCAAACTGCATATGTCCTCCATGAGTGTCTATGCTTATAATAAGAGACCTCATAATATCTGCATGGTGTTTTGTGTGAATGGATGCACACTGCTCACACTGGTGAAACGGCACACATGCCACTTACATGTGAATACACACTGTTGTGTGTTTAGGCACTGCTGACGTCAGGCCTCCAGGAGCCTCTGTGTGTGTTTTCTTCTTCCTGGTTATTTGGTTTGGCCACAGTAATGTGTGGTGTGCAAGCACTCAGCAGTCACATTGTCACACACACACACACACACACACACACACACACTCACACACTCACACACACACACACACACACACACACACACACACTTATGCATCCAACAGCATGTGCATGCACATACACACTCGCAGTCTTACTTTTTCTATTCCTGTCACATAGTCTGTATGTTTCTCTTTTTATTTCCTCTCATCCTCTCTGTGTCATTTGTGTTTATCTCTGTTTAAAAAAAAATCCAATGTGGGAGCAAAGAGATCAGTCTGACATCACCTCTCACCTGTTAAGCAGAACACAATAGATAACAACAGTGAGGCAGGTATCAATGCATGCCTAATTCCAGTATCTCCACTACTGCAGATCTGAAAAATTGTGGGAAATGATCCAGAGCGCCCCTGTTGGACAGAGTACGTAAATGCAGCCTAGTGGTTTCCACCACCATCAGTCCCCAGCTCCAGAGCAGCCTCTCCTCCCAGACATTAACAAGCTCTCCTCACCGCAGTTTGTGCTGTTTACCCCTGTGCCATTATACAAACAAATTGCGTAATGTGTTTATCTAAAACGCCCCACACTTCCTAGAAAGGTTATATAAAAGTTTATATTGACAATAAAAATTAATGCTTTCAGGAATCTTAAAAAGGGCTCAATATTTTTGTCCTCGGTTATAGACATTTACGGACAGTCATGGACATTTTTTCAGTGATCAGGAAAAAAAAAGTGTGGAGGTTGTATCAGGTTAAAGAGCATCTGCTGGTTTTTGACGTTGTTGCTGACATCCATGTTGTTATTCTAAGTTCTGGAGGGCCTGGGAGACTGTGGAGCCCCACCACGTCACTAATTGATCAGGTGGTCACGGAGAAAGGGTGGGCTGCCAGCCTGCCTGCCCGCACGAGCTACACCCCTACATGCCCGTCCGCAGCCCTCACCGCAGCTCTCAAACACAAAATCTGCTTTGAGTTAACGGTTTAAAACTGTGTTTGGGTGTGTGTAAGCCGCTGCATGTGTGTTCCCATCGTCCCTCTGCCTCTTCGGGATATCTCTAAGATCAGTTAGCTCCCGCAACTGTGGCCTTGTGGTGGTGTGGCCAACCGGGTGGCACATGATGGGTAGTTTGGTCCTTTCCTATATTAGGGAGTGTTTGGAGCCCCCTCCTCTTTTCCTCTCGGTCAGAGGGTCCCCACTCTGTCTTTAACGATTTGACAGGAATCTTTGCCAGCACCACAGGCTATTAATATATCTGCTCCCTCATCTCCCACTTTACCTCTTAGTGCCCTAACCTCCTCCTCTTTTAGCCCCAATCCCCTATTCCCCCACCCAACATATATACACACATACACAACATTTTCTCCTTCACAGCATCCTTAAAAAGTCTTGTTTACACTCAGTTCCTCTCTGTGACTATCGCTTGGTCTGCATGCTGTGGAAATTTGTGGATATGAAATCGTCATGTTTCTGTTTATTACTTGGCTTCAGCTCTGTCTCCAAACAGCCCACAAGGCAATGAGCTAACTTTATTTTGTCTCTTTCAAACAGGCCTTACTTAGACAGTCAAGAATTCTCTGTTGGATTAAGAGAAGCAGGCACTACTGGCATTGCAGTGTCTTATCGGAGTAGTAAACTAAACTACACTCAACAAAAAAAAGGAAACAGCAAAATAAGACAATACAAGCAGAGGGCAGACTCTCTGCAGATAAATACACTGCCACACACTTCCAGTGGGTCATCAGTGATTATTGAGAAGGATAAGTCAATACTTTTTTGGCATAACCAACCCCCCCCCCCCCCTCGAAAAAAACACTGAAAACTGATGACTTACGTTTACCTCTTCAGAGAATGCTGGAAATCAGGTAGAAGAAGGCTATGCCAACGTGACCGCAGCGATGACAGTGTTGCCTGGCATGGCGACCGTGAGGGGTGGGCACAGCCGGGGCTCGATGGACACTAGGCCTCCTCTGCACAACAAGCTGATCCAGAAAGAACAGAACAGGAAGACTCAGAGCTACAAGGTGGAATCGGTGTCCGGAGGAGCCAACATGGACATGCACAACTTCTCCCTGGAAAACAAGAGGGAGACCGAGTATGTAAGTTACACACAGAAGCAATGATATTTCTGTTAAAAATGGCATTAGGCAAAAACAGTGAGTCAGCAGAGGTTCATAAAGACATTGACCCGAGCCCCTCTTCCCCACAACCAATAAATTAAAAAGAAAAAGCTTTAAGCTAACATTTATGTTACCTCTGGTGCAACAACATTACCTCAAATAGCAACATTTATGTTAATGTCAATATCTTCCATGGTCCTTTACAAGTAATAGGCGTCCTGATTTCTATTAAAACAAAATTATGTTATGTAGGCTGCCAATCACACTTTTTTGAAAATCGTGAACCAAACAAACAGAAGAGAAGAGAAGAGATTGTCTGGGCTGAAAACAGTTAACGTTAGATTGCTTGTTATTTTGCTTGCTAACGTTGGCTGAGCTAACTAAGTAGCCTAACTAACTTACCTTACAGTTATTCCTCAAGCTTCTTTGCATTTTTGTAATACTATTTATAAGTGATGACAATAAATACTACAGCACATTTCAGCTTGATATTTTTACCCTTTTGAAAACAGAAATTATGAACGTTATTACCCTAGAATAAGAAAAGCACTAAACAGCTAAAGCCGTTAGCATAGGGTAATGTCAGTTTTTCTGTTAGCTAGTTATCTCTCTTTCTTTACCTGCATTGTATTTTCTACATTTAACTTTAGAGAACGTACATTGTAAGTTAATAAAATTGGCCAAATGAAAACTAAAATGATAAAAATAACATACCCGGGGAGAAGAAGAGAGCCATGGAGAGGCTTAACATAGACAGGTTTTTAGCTAGCTTGTAAACACTAGCTCTCTAGCTCAGTCACCTTGTATTTTGTACGCCGTACCTATTTCAAATTCAAATTTGAAACTATTCAGGTTGGCCTTTTGATAAAAATATTGTATCACATGCTCAGTGGGAAAAGAAAAGAGCCTGTGTCTGTCTAGTTAGTTAGCTCACTAATGTTAGCTATCAGTAGGCTAATTACTAAATTTGGACAAAGCCAGCAAACCCGCTGACTAGTTAGCTTTCTAGTTTCAATTGCTAGCTAGTTTGCTCGTCGGCTAACTTGTAGAGTTTTCATCTTTGGACAAGTTCCTGTTTGTTACCTTAAGTTTTAGCAGCCAATTTCAGCTCTTCAGTGCAGTCTGTGTCTTTGCATTTGTGAGACTGTTGTTTGGATTCTAATGGACAGCAGACAGGACAGGTCATAGTAGGAAACGCACAGGTGTAATTAATTTCATTAAAGATGACTGGGTTCCATTAAGTGTCCCAGTAAACTTTTCCACTGAGCCAAAATGCACAAGACCAGGACCTCACTTAAATGGAATGCAGCCATAATTAATGTTGATAAATACGCCTGTGCTTTTCCTACTCTGACAAGTCAAAATGTCTGCTGTGAAAAGGCTCTTTTAACCAGTTTAAACTGCCTTTATGAACCTTTGCTACTGAAGCTGAACATGCTGCTAGTGTTATAATATTTCAAAAAACGATTTAAAGGTACCCATGGTGTTTTAGTTGAGGAGGCACCAGAGCAGTTGTCAGGCACCCAGTATAAACTATTGAAAGAAGCATATTTGGTACATTTTCTGTCTCTTAAAACATTTTCAAAGCTTTGTTAATGTCAGTTTGGCCGATATTTTTATTACTGCCTACTTTATGATCTCTTTTTTCTCTAATTACCACCAACCTCTGTTGATAGGCATCACCACCATATGCTTAAGAGAGACAGCAGTCTGCAACCTTTTCATTTGATGCCTGTGATAAATAGCTGTTAGAAAAGAAATTTCACTAAACAGGAGAGAGAGAGATGGACATGCAATAAAGGTCCATGGCTGGTGTTGCATTTTATGGTCAGCGCTAGGGATTTTAGTTTCGGTTTATTTTGCTTTCAATAGGCCGACGTGCATAAACCGTTAACTAACCCGTTAATTCTTAAGAAAAAAGAAAGAAAAAAGACATGGATTACAACACAGCCTTTGCTTTTAGTCTGTAGTTCCCTTTACCCAGTGATCTTAAATGCTGCATTTCCAAGCACTATCTGTTTTGAGGTGCTTAGATTTTAGTATTTTGTGATGATGATGTCTTGAATTAATTTTCATTTGGCTTTGCTGAAAGAAACATGTCTAATGCAGAAACATGTCTACTTCCCTCCACTGGTTCCTTGGCTGCTCTGCACTGCACACCACCCATGTTGGGTGGGAGCTACCATTGGCTAGCTAGCTGTGTATTCAGTGATTAGCAGGTAACGCTGTACCGATTGCTGAGGGAACATCATCCCCACCCTCTGGTCCACTTTCAGTGAACTGGGGGGATAAGAGGATGAGCACAATGTTTCCACAGCAACGCTTTTGGGTCGGGACGGTGCTATCAGTGGTAACCACCAAATCAGCTGTGCTAGCTAATATTAGCTCCCACGAGACCCGGATGGGGTGCAGTGCAGTACACTGAGAAGATGCAAAATTAAGATATGTGTAACTGGTCAAAAATATTCTCAGCAGTTAATGGTTAACCGTTGACACAGTCAGCGCCTTCATTATAAAGCCATCAGGACGAATCAGTCCGCACGTTTGTTTTTATTTCAATCCAGCACTCCACCCACTGACTAACACTTCTAGGAGAGGGGGAGAGCTCGTAAGGGAAATCACCTGCTGAGGCAATTTGCTGGAATTAAGCCCTACAGACTGCTGACTCTCTGTGGCACATGGATGCAGTTGGCAAGAATGCATATTGCTGTCAACCTGTGGTATGAGGTAGGCATGTGCAGACTCATGCACGTGCAGGAAAAAGGCAAGATACAAACAGTCGGTGGAATCTCTCAACAAAACATTGCTCTCCACACCACTTTGTGGTCAAAAACTACACAGGGTACCTTCAAGTTATCTTCTGTTATTTCAACATAATTTTGGTTGTGTACAACTTTTTCAAGAAAGGTGGTGTCTCAGTTTGGGACTTAATTTTTCTGATGTTCACCATGAACTCCTGTAACTGCATGAACACTCCTCATGTTCTTCATGTTTGTGATTGTGGAAGGATGCGTGTGTAATACTGGCGTCGCCGGGGTGTGTTTGCCGTGTTGCTAGGGGCCGTGTCGGAGGGAGATGGAGAGCATCCTGAGCAGTCTTAAAATCAGCAACGTGCTCAACCCAAGAGGCTTCCGCATACCCAACTGTGACAGAAAGGGCTTCTACAAGAAAAAACAGGTGAATGGCTCTCCCTGCTGTTTCATTTCTCTTTTTTCTCTCACACACTTAAACACCCACACACCTGTGGACATGCAGATAGCCCCACCGCATGCCTGAACACTTCCAAAGAATCCTCACCGACTCATCCCACCCACCCACACATGCACAATCCCCTTTTTTGCAGCTTGGGTTGCCTTGACAGCCACATCAACACTATATTATCAGAATGGCTAATAACTATGTATTACTCCGGTAAATGCACTGCAGCCGTCTGACTCATGCCTCACAGGAAATGAAGTCGGTCAGGTGTGTTTGTGGGTGTGTGGTGTGGGAGAGTGTGGGGGGTAGGGATGTAAGAATGTGGTCTGGGAGTGTGTGTGGCACGGTAGATGTGGCGGCAAGGGAGTATATGTATGGCGCTTGTTTGATGGCGGTAGTTTTGGTGAGGGTGTGTAGGTGTGGGGTGCTGTTGGTGAGGTAAAAAAAACAAACAGGCTGTCACTGGTTTAGTTTTTCTTGTCCGTGGTACAGCAGACTCGGGCCACCCATGGCCTGCTCATTTGTAAGACGGGGAAAACACGAGGAAGCTAAAATTCATTTGGAGTGGTTTGGTGGGTGATGTGCTGACCTTAGGAGAGGACGGGTGAGGCAGGGAATGGGGCAGATGGATGGGAGGGGTGATGGGGCATTGCTGAGACACACGACGTATCAAATAAATACCACCATCCCATTTCCTAAAGGTTGTGAGCCTTATCGGAGGGATTCCACGAAGCTAGAGCCCGTTCTGAGAAACGCATGAGTCACCAAACCCCCCCCCCCCCCCCAATGAGCACCATGAGTCAGAGACCAGCTCGAGCCATAACACACACACACACGCGCACACACACACACACACACACACACACACACACACACACACAGACAAATCATCCTCTCAGATTCTTACCTCAGTCTTTCCCCACAAAGTGCGATTTCATTGCTTCTTTTATTAAAATCAGACCATTACTTGTTCTTTTCCTGGTTTTCATCAAAAGATATCATCTAGAAAACTGTCAGTTCTGGTCTAAGTGTGTGTGTGTGTGTGTGTGTGTGTGTGTGTGTGTGTGTGTGTGTAGCAGTGTGCCAGCCCTTGTTGCCCTTTTCTCAGCGAGCTGGTGGGGTGCAGGGTGTTGTGTTAAATCCATCCGAAGGGATGTGCCTTCACGGTGTGTTGCAGAGATTTATGACCGGAAACACAGCGAAGAGGAGACCGTGTGAACCGTCTAGGGTGACAATACTGTGAAAAGGAGGGAGCAGGGGGGGGGGGGGGGGTGAATGGGTGAAGAACTGAGCAGGGGAAAAGGGGGCATAACTATACACATGATGCACAAGCTGACATAGTATCTTGAAGTGATACCCCAAAAATCTTTATGTGCCAAATACTCACAAACTGTTGAAAGGTTTCTAAAGGTGTTAGTTTCATCTTTCAGATGGATCTTTTCCCAGAAATAATACTAAGAATTAGACTGAGAACTAACCTGGCTTTTCAGCCAAGTGCTTCTAGGATCAAAGGATCAATAGTAAGTAAAATTAGACCTATACAAAAATCCCTTTTGTTCATTTTTGATAACTGATTAGATTTGATCTATTTATTAATTTATGGTTTATTTAATAGGGACAGATACAGCATACATAGACAAACTGAAAAGCCTATCCAATGTAAGTTAACCCTTTGAACCCAAGCAAATTGGCTTGATTTTTTTCAAAAACATGGAAAGATGCCAATAAGCAACTTAACAAGAAATGATACCAAAATAAGCAAGAAATTAGGAAAAAGTTGCAAGGAAATAACTTTGAATTTATTTTTTCAAGTGAAAAAGAAAAGACAAAACACAGGAAATTATCTGGATTAAAAATATAATAATTCTGTTTAAAAATCTGGAATTCTAATAATTATACATGAAGTCTTTCCCCAGCTTTTGTCCCTAGACATTTTTCCCTAGCTTTTTAAAAATAATCTTCTAAATTTACTATTTACTTGCAATCTGTGGAACATTTCTTAACAAGAAGCTAATTGTCTTTTTCACCATGTTTTTAAAAGAATATGCACCAATTTTCTCAGGTTTAAAAGATTGAAATACTTGTGAAAGGCATCTGAAAGCAGCACAAGAAAAGTGGTGTCGCTCCGTGTTTCAAAGGCTTAAGTATCATAGTGTTTATAGCAGATACCTAGTTTGCAACATCTGTCCCAAGAAGGGATATTTAGGCCCTGACACACCAGGCCAATAGTCAGTTGACGGTGCTAATCCTCTGTTTTTCTGCAGATTCAGCATGTTGAATCAGCGTGGAGTTAAGTGGGTGGGTGAATTAAGTCACTGACTGGCAGTTCGGCAAAGCGCACAAGAAGAAAAACGGAAGTGAGAAAAGTAAACAAATGGCTAAAGTCAAGAGGGAGTGAGGTCAAAACAAACTTATCACAATATCATGAAAGATTATTATTCTTTAGCCATTGAGCTCTTCAGAAGAAAGACTTCCTGGTGACTTGCGCTTCGACAGTCTTCTGGTTTCCCCTTTTTGAAAGAAGATCATAGACTGCCACTGTCTACTGGTATAGAGGGGTATTTCCTCTCACACAGAAGCAGAACGTATGTGTCGGTTTAGTGTGTTCACGTGGAACCCTCTAGGCAAGAAACAGGCAACATGAGTCCATGCCACAGGCGGTTTTCATTGCCGCTAGTTTTTCTAATGTTGGTTGTCTGTGTGTTGTATGTGTCTGGGTTCCTTTTTTACAGTTCGGTAAAAAAGGTGAATTGAATACACTAAGATATTATAATGCACACATTTAATCAGTAAATTTAAAAATAAGACCAAAATTTGGTAGCTCTCTTAAAAGTGGTGTTGTTTGCATCAGATTTCAAGTAAACAAGTAGTGAGTTCCAGGACTATTTTCCTTTCCCAGATAAAGCTGTGTAATCGAAAGATGTTTTGCTGAGTGGAGACCTACAACTGCTACTTGAAGTTGCTCAATAATAATATAATAGTAGATAACAGGGAACTGTTTTCACACACAAAGAAACAATGTCATAAAGTCAATGTGTGAGACGTGCCGGAGTGGAAAATCTTTTGCTCGATTTTTAGGCTAGAATCAGGAATTCAGCCACTATTGTTTTAATCACATCCATATTCCACATGGTGGTATTAGCAACAGCCACTTCTTGCTTTTACTTCAAACGAATACAGTGCAGATGTTGAAGCAGTTTAGAGGCTTGTGTTTGATTAATGAGACCAGTGCAGATACGTTCTGCAGACTCTGCACTGATAGTTGCAGGGCCACCAGAACAAAGACTGGAAAAAAGACTGTAAACAGGTTTGTCTGGTAAAAAACAGAAAATGTCCTAGAAAAGGTATTCTATTTCTTAGAAAGCTTCCTGGGTTCCTGGAAAAGTCTGTCACTGAAAAGGGAAACCGTGGTCAGGTAGCTATAGAACAGAAACTATGGTCAGGTTAGATTCATGTCATTCACAATGGAGTCCCTTGATGATAGGTTTTCACAGCCGAAGAAAGGGATCTTTATTACCATAGGAACTTCCGAAACCACTTAAGCAGCACTGTCCCCTCCACATACTATGTTCAATATGTTGCAAACATATTGTGATCCACCAAAGTATGGCTGTACACACTGCTGTTATTTGAAGATCAAAAACATTTGCACTTGTGTACGGGCTGTAACCGTCTCAGAATTACGTCTGTCGAATCAGATTTGTTAGTTTTAAAACAAATATTAATGATTAGCTTTTTTATTCCATACAAATTTTAAAGTTTTGTATGGGCCTAGCAGGATGTGCAGTGTGACAGCAGCATTCACTTAATAGAGTAAACAAGCCAACTACACTAAAGACAGGTCAGAAATATGCAACAACTGCTTGCGCTCACTCCGCAGCAAAATCTGGGGACCAAAGCATCACCAAAGGTAAACTTGGGGCAATCTCAGTTAAATGAGTTTCCAACCAATGATTAGAATCTCCGACTTTCAAGGCGCAGCCTTACACCTGTGACTATGATGGCTGAATGGGTCATCAAGCCGCTAACTTTGCATGCTTTTATTCAGTCATGTTTTGGGAAAAAGATGACTATTTGAACATACTGAGCAAACATGGATTTTGGAGAAGTGGATGAAGGCTGGGTTAATATAATCTTTTGTTTGACAGTCTGAAGTGATAAGGGTTTTGTTGCTATTCAGAGTGCCCACACTCAAAGACTGCCTCATCTCTGCAAACCTCATCAATTGCTTTGTGAAATGGATTTGATTTGGAAAGTTATAGGAATTGTCAGCTGCTTTTTTACCCAGAACCATAGACTGTAGAAAAAGAGTAGAGTTAGCCACTGTGACGTCACCCATTGGTTTGTGGACTACAGTTTTGAAGCCTCGAGTTTGGCATTTTGGCTGTTGTCATCTTGGTTATTCTGGAGCCAGACCTGACCATAATTGGATAAGAGGGTGGAGCTGTGGAGGAGTGAGGGGAGCCAGAGGACACCGCCATGGTATCAACTTGTCAATCACAAGGTAGCCATGCCCAGACATACCCTGCTTTATCATCTATTTTACTCTAAATGGGACCATAATTTACAAAATGAGCATCCTGCTTTATTGAAGAAGACTTGAAATTAGTGACTGAGACCAAAAACTCATCAGGAAAATGTCTACTGAAGTAAAAAAAAATATCGAGTAAGAGGTTGGGTCATTTTCTCTTTGACTTGCACAATGCGACTTCTTTTGCAACCAGTGGAGTTGCCCCATGTTGGCCATTAAGAAAGAATTCACGTGTTAGGCATTTCTGCATTGGAAAGGGCTAAAATCAAGAAGGCATGAAATAGCAAAAAATTATATATAAGGTAAGATTGTTTTGCTTTAGCTATTAAACTCTTCAGCAGAAATGTTTTGTGAAGGTTTGTGTTATTGTTTACTGGTGCATGGTAAATGTGCTTTGTTCTTTCAACTTTGGAAGGTGTTGATCATGTGCTAACTAGCAAACTAGCGTCAAGACGGTCCTCAGGTTTCCGTCTTTGAATGATGATTACAGATGGCTGCCGTATGTGGCATGGAGGGGTACTTCCTCTCACACAGAAGCAGAACATACATGCCGGTTGGCCATTGGTTTGGTGTGTTCATGTGTAAATTTTTGAGTGAGACATAGGCGACATGAGGCCATGCCACAGGCGGCTTTCATTGCCACTAGTTCTCTGATGTCAGTTTGGTGTGTCTGGGCCTTTAGTGACTCGAGATTACAACAGTTAAGTAAAAAAAGTTTTTTGCTGAATTCACTAGGATTTAGTAGCTGTCTTAGAATTGGTGACAATTGCATCAAATTTCAAGTGAACAAGTAGTTCCAGGACTTTCTGATGAAAAAATGTTTTGCAGAAGTAGAGAATCTTTTGCTCATCAGAAATTCAGCTACTATTGTTTTAATCACATCTGTATTCCACATGTTGATATTAGCACCAGCCACTTCTTGCTTTTATACTTTGAATGAATACAGTATGGATATTTAGGCAGTTTCATGGCTCTTTTTTTAATTAAAGAGACCAGTATGTGATATTAAGTTCTGCAGAATCTGCACTGACAGTTGCAATGCCACCAGAGAGTACTAAGGATTGTGGAGGGGAAGGACAAAGACTGAAAAGACTGTCTGGTCAAAAAAGCAAAAACTTCCTTGAAAGGACATTCTAGTTCCTAAAAAGCTTTCTGGGTTCCTGGAAAAGTCTGTTATTGAACAGAGTTACTATAGAACAGAAACTGCGGTCAGGTTAGATTCATGTCATTTATGATGGATTCCAGGTTTTCACATCAGAAGAAAAGGATTATAATTACTATACGAACTTCCGAAACCACTTGTGCAGCACTGTCCTCTACACATACTATGTTCAGTATGACGTAAACATATTGTGTTTCACCAAAGTATGGCTGTGCACACTGCTGTCATTTGAAGATCCAGAACATCTGGCACTTGTGTAGGCCTGTGGCCGATTGGAATTGTGTCAGCTGAATCAGATTCGGCTGTTTAATTAAAATATTTTATGACTCGCGTTTTAACAAGGCTCAGCAGGATGTTCAGTTTAACAGTGGCGACGGGTCAGAAATATGCAACATTTTTTGATGACACTCTATATCAAAAAAAAGCCAGAGACTGTGTTTTATTGCTGTGAGTTGTAAATTCACCATTTCTAAGAGGAGGGGAGAAAATAATGTTATCTCAGAGCGTTTCAGTGCTGTATCATGTCCGCAGCTGTCTGTACCAAAGACTAGTGAGAAAATCAGGAGTGCTTACTCCAAAGCAAAATCTGGGGACCAAGGACATCAGCAGGAGTACACTGAAGTACACAGAAAAAAAAATGACTGCTTGACTTCAAGCATTCTCAGTTGAGTAACGGGTACCCGACAGATGATTTTAATCTTGTAACTATGATAGCTAAATGGACTGTAAAGTCGCTAACTGTGCACACTTTTATTTGGCCATGTTTTGGGGAAAAGATGACTATTTGAACATACTGAGCAACAGATGGATTGTAGAGAAGTGAATGACAGCTCGGTTCATGTGATGTCTTGTCCGACCCATCGGAGGTGATAAGGGTTTTGTACCTGCACAGAACGGGCATACTCAAAGACTGCCTCATCTCCACAAATCTGATCAATTGCAATGTGAAGCGGATGTGATTTTCAGTTTTGGAAAGTTGTAGAAAATGTCAGACATCTGGCAGTAAATATGCTTTGTTTCTTTAACACTGGATGGTGTTGTTCATGTGCTAACTGGCTAACTAGGTTCATTGCAGTCTTCCAGTTTCCCTTCTTGAATGGCGATTACAGAGGACCTCTGTCTGCTGGCTGGGAGGGTTATTTCCTCTCACACAAAAGCAGAACACACTTGATTAGCCATCAGTTTAGTGTGTTCATATGAAACCTTTTGGGTGAGACACATTCGACATGAGGCCATGCCACAACGGTTGTTGCTGAATTAATGAGGATTTGGTAGCTGCCCTAAATGTGGTAACATTAGCATCAGATTTCAAGTGAACAAGTAGTTATGCAATAGTAAATAATAGTAGATAACAGGTAACAGCACTCGCACACAAAGAAACAATGACGTAGATTGTGGAGAATCTCTTGCTCATTTTTAGGCCACGGTCAGGGATTCAGGTTCTGTTGTTTTAATCACATTTATACTTCACATGGTGATATTAGTACCAGCCACTTCTTGCTTTTA
Source organism: Plectropomus leopardus (assembly GCF_008729295.1). Taxonomy (NCBI): domain Eukaryota; kingdom Metazoa; phylum Chordata; class Actinopteri; order Perciformes; family Serranidae; genus Plectropomus; species Plectropomus leopardus. Next base: position 6,327,827 of record NC_056465.1, read on the forward strand.
CTTTTAATGAAAACAGTACAGATGTTAAAGCAGTTTTGAGACTTGTGTTTGATCAGTGTAACCAGGATATTAAATTCTGCAGACTCTGCACCGATAGTTGCAAGGCCACCGGTAAGTACTATCTCCAGAGACGGGACTTTTGGCAGGAAGTGACAAAAACTGGAAACAGGTTTGTCAGATCAAATGGTAGAAAATGTCCTAGAAAGAGCATCCGATATCCCAGAACGCTTTCTGGGTTCCTGGAAAAGACTGTTGTCAAAAAGGGAAACTTCAGAAGAGAAACTGCTGTCAGGTTAGATTCATGTAGGTTACAATGGATTTCAGTGATGATAGGTTTTCGCAGCCGAAGAAAGGGATCGTAATTACTACAGGAATGTCTGAAACCACTCATGAAGCGCTGTCTTCTCTATATACTATGTTCAGTATATTGCAAACATATTGTGGTCTGCAAAAATATGGCTGGACACGCTGCTGTCATGTGAAGATCAAGCACATCTGGCACTTGAGTAGGGCTGTAACCGATTCAGAATTTTGTCTGTTGAATCAGATTTGACTGTTTAACACGAATATTTGATTTGTTTTCATCTATTCCATACAAGTTTTAAAGTTTGTACAGGCTAAGCGGGATGTTTAGTGTGACAGCAGCATTCACTTAATGTAGTAAAAAAGCCAACTGCGCAAAGGACGGAACATCAGAAATATGCAACATTTTTTACAGACACTAGATATCAAACAAAAGCCAGAGGCTGTGTCGCATTAAGTTGCTGTGTCGCATTAGGCTTTTTGAGTTGTCAGACACTTTTCTACTCAGAACCATAGACTGTATAAAATAAGTTGATGCAGCCACTGTGACATCACCCATTGGTTTGTGGACTACTGTTTTAAGGCCTCAAATTTGATATTTGGCTGGCTGAACAAGAAGGTCGAGCTATGGAGGAGTGAGTGGAGCCAGAGAACTTGGTAACAAGTTGCCAATCACAAACGAGCAATGCACAGACATACCCTGCTTTGACGGCATTTCTACTCTAAATGGGATCATCATTTACAAAATGAACATCATGCTTTATTGAAGAAGACTTGAAAATGTTTACTTAAGTATTAAATCAAGTAAGAAGGTGGGTCATTTTCTCATCGATTGGACTAATTTTTGTTACCAGTGCAGTTTCCCCCTGCTGTCCATTACTAAAGAATGCAAGTTTAAAGGCACTTCTGTATTGGCTTCATTTTCCAGATCCGTTGATAAGTTCAGAATACTTGTCACTTTTGGAATCCTATTTACTCTACATGAAGGACACGAGTACCAACTTTAAACAGCCACTTTTTAAAGACTTCAGTCTAGAAAGATTGATTAGGGCTAGAATGTTGTTTGATAGGTTAACTGTCACAAAGAAAAAGTCAGAAGCATGTATTTGTATGTATGTGTGTTTGTTTCAGTGTATATGTTGCTGGTAATATGAGAGCCCCAGCACTGTAGGAGAGGGTTGAGCCGTGTTCGCCCTACCTCGGCTACAGAGAAACCTATTTTTAGCAGCAGTAATATGAATTGGCCCAGTATCCCAGTTCAGGCCATGCATACCCAACACTGACCCACTCATTACACCCCATCAAAGTCTCACACTCACTCTCACTTTCCCTCTCTCTCTCACTGTCACTCTCAGGCTCTCTCTCTGATTCATCATTTCACCCACCCATCATTACCCCCATTGTGCCCTGTCTACAGTCATCCACCCATCTTTTGTTCTGCCTGCCCGCTCCATCATTCTGTCCATCCTGCCCTTCCGCCCACCTGGCTTTTCCTTCCTTGTTTGGCCAGGAATCACCCCGCAGAGGGTTGTGAATGGGATGACAGTGTCTGCGTCTCTCTATGTACTCTTTCAGAGTTTAGTGTGTGTGTTGAGAGGAAGAGGAGGAGGAGGAGGAGGAGAAAGAGGCAGTGGGTTAAGGATGTGAGCCAGGTGCCTGTGTACCCTTATCCCTCCTCCCTCGCTGGGTCCTGACAGTGCCAGGCCCATAAGGACTGACTTATTGAGCGTGACTCAGAAGGATCTGTGGAAACGTACACACCAACCACAATGGCTTTATAATAACTGGTCAACCTTCGGGGACCCAGACAGCTATTTTAACTCTGTCTCTCTCCATCGTTCTGCTTCTTCTCTGGATTTCTAATCCACATCGCCTTCTTTCTCACTTGGGGATTTTTTTTTTTGCTATTGCTGTTGCATAATAGATAGAGCAATAGTTTTCAATAATTGTGCCAATGTGGTGCCAAAGTTTTGGCACTGATAACAAAACCATTCATTGTCAATACCTTATTGAGAACATGTTTTCTGTAAAAACCCTTATTTTATTTGACCGGATTACAATGCATCGTGGTATAGTGTCTAAACACTGGGGCTGTGCAATTAATCGAATTTCAATTTCAATTATGATTTTGCCTTCGAGATAAAAACGATTTTGCATGGCATGATAAGTCTAACAATGTTGCTCCCATTTTGTCCTTTATTTTTTAAATCAAGTGCACCCTTTCTTGTGGATGTTCTCGGCCCGTCCCCCAAAAGTCCAAACAGAAATTTCAGCATGGGTTGAAAACAGGGAGCCACAGTGAACGTGAAAAAACTGCAGTAATGTGCAAGATGTGTGTGCCTGCACCACAAAGCTTTTACTGTTTTTCAGTTCACTTGTATTTAAAGTTAAAGGACATTAAAATTATGAATGTTAATGTGTTAATGTTCAAGAATATGCATAATGTTCTGAAGGCCAATGAGTAATCATGTTAAAATAATTGTGAAATAATCGTGATTTAAATATCAATCAAAATAATCATCATTATTATTTTTGTCATAATTGAGTAGCCTTGCTCAACACAAGCAACTGTGCAAGGTCTTAAAAATTTTAAAAAATCAGTAAGTAATGGCCAAGCATTCAGTTTCAACTTTGAATATTGATCAATGCATGACTTTACAGAAATATTTCAATGTATATCCAAAAAATATTGAGGTTTGATTGATGAATTTAAGGCTTCAGCTAACTACCACTTTCACTATTGATTAATTTGTAGCTGTTTATTTCTTCTATCGCTAGACGACGGATTATACATGTCTTTGTCTCTCATGTCTCTTTACATGTGCGTGCCTACAAGGGTTGTCATAATCATGGCAACTGTTTGAACATGTAAGTGTCAGAGGTTGCCTTAATCGAATATTTTCCATTGTTGACTGATTTTATTTTTTTAATTTATTTTTTAATTACAGAAAAATCTGAAGGCAATCTGTAATTTGGATATATTAGAACACTTTGGGCCTGGTACCTTATAGTAACTTACACCCCTGGTGTGTCGCATGCGCAAATTAATGAACTAATGTTTAGTTTTTTCTTTTATCACACATATATGATCTCTATATGATATTATCTAGCTTGCTTTAGCCAAAGAGGTTACCTCAGGTTGCCCCTTTGCTTTAGCCATTGCATTGGTAGGTCGTATTGTACATACCATTGCAAAATATTAAGGCAGCTGAGTGTCTCTCTAAACAACTTAAAAAACAACAACTGCTAAAGTCCGACATGGTTCCACATCCTAACAAACTCACACTGATACCAAAAGGGCGTGACTCTGTGGACAACCTTTACTGCTTGCTGTGTGTCGCTAAGAGTTAGCCCCAACTCTGTGTGCGTGAGGATAACCTCTCACAAACCATCCCTTGCATGGAGCTCACACTCCAGCAGCAGTGTGATGATATACCACTGTTGATTACTAACTTCAACAGCCATAACGGATTGTGATGAAATGCTACGATCCTGTCCACCAAAATAATGTACAGCAAGAAAATTTAACACAATCTCAAGTCTGTACAGACACCCAGTGTAGTAAAAAGACTGTGTATTTGAGCCCTATCATCTCAAATAAAAAAATAAAATAAAAATAAAATAAAATAAAAATTAAAAAATTAAAAAATAATTCCCTTCACAAGTTAGCGGATCCCAAATTCAAATCTTCAGATTGTTTCTGTTTTTTGTCATCAGTTGATTTATTGTAAAATAATATGAAATTGAGCGAAGCAACTTACATTAGTTAAGTTTTAAGATGTAAATATTTGGAAGTTGTTAGTTTTAGTTAATAAATTACTTAGGTGGTAATCATACTTGCCATTGATACATTTTCTGTTCATAGATAACTGACTATGTCATGCAATCTGTCTCTAAAAAGTCTTTCAGCATATTCACTGCTTATATTGATTCTTTAGGCTCCTATTTTAAGGTTTGTGTGGTTCTATTCTTCTAAAACAAACACAAATTATTCTGGAGCTGAACTCATTGGGAGTCTCATTAAACATTTTTTTTTTTTTTTTTAGAAAAAGTAATATCCTGCAGCTACTCCCAGTGCACTTACAAACACACACGCAGATGCACCCTCTCTAGACAAATACATATATGTGTGCCCCTATACACACAAACACATAACATTTTATGAGCTTGTGTTTATCCTGTGGTCGGACCAGGCTCTTTTTAATGTCCGTGAAGCCCAGTGGCGCTGCTATTAGCTATAAAGACCGACATCACAAGAGCACGCATTCATACACACAACACACATGCATACACACCCCATAAAGGTAGCATTATGAATGTGCGGGATGGATGAAATGGGCTTTTTTAGTGACGACCATGTGGATCACGCAGGGCCGGTGTTAGGGCTGTAAGGCTGAGAATATGGGGCATGAGGTCTGAGCTGACCCCAGAGCTGAGGTTCAGGATCTGCGCTTCAGGGTGATAGGATTAGTGAGCACCTTGTAGTGCTTCTCCAAGAAAATGTCTGTTTTTAGTATCAGCTGCTCACTTCACTGTGCTCGAAAGGTTCAGAAAGGTTTGCAGCAACCTAGTATTATTGTAGAAAAAGAAAGAAACTAAATATCCATAGAAACTTTAAAAACTACTTATGATACTGCAGCATAATTCACTTCTCTGTCTGTTTGTGTTTCCTTAAGAATAACTTGGTTGGAACTTGTAGTAAGCAAATTCAAAAGAAGTATCTTTAGATACCCACGCAGTATAAATCTCAGAAACTTCAAGAGATCCTTATTAGAGCTAGTATCATATAAAAAATTACAATACCAGTACCAATACCAGTATCCTTAAAGTGATACCAATACCCATAGTATAGATATTTCATACAGATACATACGTTCGGCACCTGTGGTGTGAATTGAGTGGCGTGTAGTACAGCCACACAAACGTCTTGGTGGCATCCATGCTGAACTGGCAGCTCTGTCAAACACACCATGCTTGACTTCACTACACCACAGAGTGATGTGTGAGCTCTATGGTGGAGACAGTTATGAGGGTCCAGCAGGCCTCACACACACAGGCAGTGACTGGACTAACTGTTAGCATCACACCTCAGTGTTTTAAACTCTTCGATAGGTCGGGCACTGCTTCCAAACATTTAAGTTCTCACCAAAACAGGCCTGACACAGTTTGCTGCTCACTCAGTTAGCTCTTTCATTTGTAACTATGTTTTCACAAATACCAAACATAAGCAGCTAATCATGCTAGCAAAAAGTGAAAGCTGTGTATCCATCCATATTCTGACGCCACACGCTGGATATTTAGTGATGTTTTGGTGCAACTATGAATATTTGGAACACAGTGATTAGACAAAGGACAAATGGAATAGGCAGCACTGATGTTTTGAAAAAGTTTCTACTAATGTTTTTTTTAATTCTTTGTTTTTTACTATGAAGTTGTGTCACTGTTGAAATCTATTGTAGCCGTCATGAATCAAAGAAAACCACAAACTTATCAGAGCCACCTTTAGGTGGTTAACACAGATGGACTGTTGTTGTTTTCTTCCTTTAAACTGCCAAGATTATTGAATATTTTAAATAGAAACCAGTGCACTGCATTAATATTATACACTGCAAAACTATCTGTCATAGGTAGTTGTAAAGTGACATTTAGTCCTCGGCGACAGTTTGGCTGTCTGTGGCATTCTCCTACAGTATGTGTGTGTGTGTGTGTGTGTGTGTGTGTGTGTGTGTGTGTGTGTAGATTGAAGCAGTAAAGAAAGGATTGCTTGAGATGACTGCTAATAGTTCACAGATGAAAGAGAGACTGAGCGGAAATTCAAAGGTAGCCAAGCAACAGGGGAATGCACACATGCACATTTTGCTCTTCCTCTCCCTTCCGCCTCTCCTTTGGCTTTTCAACTCTCCCATACACACACACACACACACACACACACACACACACACACACACACACACACACCACACACACACACACACACACACACACACACACACACACACACACACACACGCCACATACTGGACTCCATCATCATTAACCAGAGCACAGGAACACAATGTTAAGCTCCTCTCCGCAGTCTCGTCCACTGGGTCAGGGCGAAAATAGAAGCTGGCCGCAGACTCAGACGATGGCACCGTGAGGGGGAATGAAGGGAGGATAGGAGAGCGAGACAGAAAACAGAGTAAGACAGAAGAGGAGGAAGAGAGATTGGTAGGAGAAAAAGAATCTCTCGATGATGTTAGTGTGTGAGAATGGGGCGTGTCGGGCTGCGTACTTGCCCCAAGACTGCCGCGGTAGTTGTTGGCGAGGTATTTTAATGGGCCTCTGTCTCTATAAAGCTGCCTTTGATCATGCACTCAGGCTGCACGTGGATGTTGAGTACGCCGGAAACAGACACCTGGTCACACTCCAAAGCCTGTCTGTCTGTCTGCCTCTGGGTCGCTGCACAGCTGCCTACAATGCAGTGCGTAAGTATTAAGAGAGTTTTGTCTTGGCTCAGTATTCCTCAGTGTTGGAATTTAAATTAAAAACAACAAAAAAAAGACTTTGCCATTTCAGATTTAATTTGAAGGTGTTTACATCCACATCATGATATCATGATAAACTGAGTAGAAATTATAGTCCTTCAAAATAAAAGGCACAACAAATCCTACGCTGTTCATCTTGTATGTACAGTTCTTATTCCTTAACTGTAACCGTTTTATAGTACTATATACGCCTGTTCCAGTTGTATTGGTATTATGTTGTATACCACCTTCAAATGGTTAAGGTGTAGTCCAGTCAACCAAAACTACAGTAGTTGGTTAAGATCTTAGAAATTGTTGTCATGGTCAAATGTGACTATGTTTTGGGAAATGTCTCCCAAGGAACCATTACAGCATGTAACTTCCTGTGAAACGACAAATCATGAAGCCTTTTTACATAAAGCTCACACTACAGGGCCGCTTCGAAGTCCCTTCTTTGCACCACTTTTGCATGTTTGCACAGAACCAAAATCTGGAGCTGGACTTTAGACAGCATGTCAGCATTGCAGAAGCAAAACAGATATGATGGGTGTTACATTTAACACAACACAATGACATAACATGGCAATAACAATCTTTTACCATTCCTGGTATATAATAGCTGAACTTGTCCTCTGCTCAGAGACTAAGGAGCTCCAGAATCCACTGGAGGCCAGTGGCCACTGTTCCTCTTGTTTGAGTTAGCTGGTAACTGCTGCTAGCTGCTTTTAATCTCCACTGCGCCCATGGTCTCATCCTGCCAGCTGTCCCTGTTACACAGACACAGTTTAGGGGCTGTTAGTACTGTTAGTGTTGCTGGTTTAAAGGCGGGAAAACTCTGCCCCTCCACTTCACGATCGTACCTTTTATACAGAACAGTGAGGCGGCATAACAGAGCAATATTCCCACCTTATACTTGCAGTGTTAGTAAACATGTCAAGTGAGCTTTAGAGGTGCTGGTAGGTCTAACTTTGGAAATAGCCAGGTTGGTTGTCGCCCTTTGCTTCTAGTCTTTATGCTAAACTAGGCCTGCAATCTCCTGGATACAGCTCCATACGGATCGCACAGACATGAAAGTGGTATTGATCTTATGTAATTCTTATAAGGAAAGTGAAAAAAACAACAAAACCAATGTTGACTGTTGAAGTCGCACACTTTGTATGCCCAAGCATCCACCCAGACTTCGTCTTGTAAACACCAACACACACTAGCGGGGTAAGATGCTTGTCAAAGAACCCTCAAGTCTTAATATCAATGTAAGGCAACACACCAGTGGCATCGTGACATGTCATCACAAGTTGCCATTTGTCAGCATGAACCACTGTCCTATTTCCCAATGTCAAAGTTCATCATCCCTTCAGAAAATCCAATCCAGTGTGTGCTAAATGACGCAACACTGCCTGTGTGATTTGTACTTGTGCAAATACTGTCATGCTTCCAAGTTGGTGGTTTGATTCCCAGCTCCTCCTGTCTACAGGGGGAAGTTTCCGAGAGCATGGCATTGAATCACATTGCTCCTAATGTGTGCAAATGTGACAGTATAAATAATGCGCTATGTAAAAAAGCAACAACACTAATTGTTTGCACAGGCACAACAGGTTGTGCCAATAGTGACCGTGAATACTGATTGTTATAAGCATTTAACAAAGTTATTGGTTAAATATTACCATACATACCAGTGGTGTTCGGGTTTTAGATCCATACCTACAAAAATCATGTTTACATTACATTTTTGCTGATTTTCAAATACATCAGCTTAAGATTTATAATGTAGTTTAGCTTTATCAAACCTGGCAGCCAATTGTTTCCTTTCATTTCTGCAGGATATGAAAATGAAGTACTCACGTGAAACTTGCTCCAACTGATCTAGTCTGCCTTAGGTATTTATCACTGTTAGGTCCTCTTCACATCTGGCAGTAAAATGCGTCTCTGCATGTGTCTCGAATAACCACTTGTGATTGGATCTCATTTTCCCACTCCATATGCAAATAAAAATGTACACAATTTCCCATTGCAAAGTCAAAATATGTTGTTTTAAAGCTGCTATGCACTTTCCATGACTGAAATTAAAAGAAGGAATATAAAAAAATACAGACTGGGTCTATTCCTTGGCGTGTTCCGGCCAAGATGTTAGCTGCACTCTTTGGCCTAAATGGAAATCAGTCTGGGTGTTTTATATATACTCCATTTTGCCCGTTTGTTGTCACCTGTTGTGACTAGCATGCGAATAGGTACGTACACTGCTAAAGAATATGGCCATATGTGGCCAAGACCACTTTCCAAATGTGGTCTGAGTGATCTTAATGTGTCTTGGGTGCATTCACACTTGTACTTAGAGCTGTCCAGCACTATCGCCTCAGATGCATGTTAATACCAGGTGTGAAGAGACCTTAGAGTTTCATTGGAAGTTCTCAACTGCATAACAATATTGTAACTTTACAACAATAATAAATGTAGCCTTCACATGTTTTATGGATTGTAGAAATCAATTAGGTGTAAAGGTTCCGGAAATGGATTTTCATAGCGTACCACAACCAAAGGTTTCTTAATGAGGCAGAAAAAGTACCTCCAAGTTTCCAGGGTCATTTGCTGGTATGTAGGAAAAACAATGCAGAACCACTGGTTTAGTCCTGTAATGCCCACATTTAAACCTCTGAGCCATTATTTCAATGGACAGTGCCAAATATAGTATATACTGTATATATACTCATGGACTGCATGTCCTCTACTTTCAGACTGCACCACCAGAGACACAGACAGGCGTGTCTCACTCAGCCCTGGCTGGTCACCTCTCAGCTCTGTCACTGCCCCCCCCGGGAGGGAGGTGACGGTTAGGAGGAGAAGTATTCTCAGCCAGAGTTTAGCCTGGCCCGACTGATTATGTCGTTTCATATGTACCCCAAATGGAGCTCATAAAGTTGCCACTCTACAAAGGCTGGTCCCCTCTGGGTCATCTGATAGTACTGCGTACGTGTGTGAGTGTGTGTGTAAGCAGGTGGGGGATATGTATATGTACAGTAGATACAACTCTTGTTTGTGTGCGCCTACATGTTTGCTGATGTGTGTTTATGTGCGCACACGCACGTCTGCTCGTGCACACACTGGCCATAATCAGCTCCAGATGATTTTGAGTGTCTGCCAGTTTCCCAGAATAGCAGCGCTGGTTTCCTTGCAGCCCTCCAACTGGCCTTGGCAAATATTTTAGCAACTCCATGTTTACCTTCACACTCCTTCACTCTCACTCAGTCAGTTCGTCCCTCATTCCCTGCCCCTCTCTATCGAAAATAATCTGCTTTTTCATCATTCACCCCCACTGGTCAGAAGCACATAAGCCTAATAAATAAACAGCTCATAGATGGGACGAACTCTGCAGCATGCTGGCTGCACGTGGATGCCTGAGCGAGGCTCTCCTGCTCCGATAGTGATACATTTATTGTCGTCTTTCAAGAGGCGAGCAGCTGCATCATCTGCAGTGTTTATCTCTGAGTGTCTCACAAGAAGTATGAGGCAGCTCCAGACAGCAGAGCATTACCTCTCGATGTGATCAATGAGATGTTCTGCTGAAGCATGACCTGGCCTCCTGACAAGCACCCAAAATCTAAAAGCCAACAGAGAGAGATAGAGTCTTATTATAATATACACATGCACCTTGAAGATGGTGTTGATAAAGCTTTGTCGGGGTAATGCCTCACCTTGGAAACGCTAATCTGTTTTCACAATGTGTCTCAAAGTCCTTCTAATATATTCACCCTGCCGTCTGTAAACCAGTGGTTCCCAACTGGTGGGTTGCAGTCCAAAAGTGGCTCGCAGGTCCATTCTGATGGAGCCAAAGTGACTCACAGCCATGTCAAGTTTGTGAAAAACACACTCTTTATTTAAGTACAGTGAATTGGCCGCAAAGAGCTTTTATTTTTAAGTGCAATTTCCTGCTATAGTGTATGATATTTGTTTCATTTCTAAAAAACAGTAACTAGTTTATTATGTGGCCATTTTTAATAAGATTAGGGATAAAGAACTGCTTTTTAATTATCAGTGAAGGGGGGTGGCTGGGTATTCTTTTTGACCCTCCCCAAAGCTACAAATATTTTTCTTGTCTTTCTAGTCTTGCTCATTGATGCAGAGAAAACGCATGCAGCATTTTTACCCTCATGATGTGATTAAGGAACATCGGAAGTTAAAGACCCATTGATAATTTCTGGATTTACAGTTTCTAGCTGTGATAAATGGTGTCACTGGTCATTGTGGCAATTTTTATTTTGGTGGGTTCATGGGTTTGGAAGGCATGTTTTCATTAAAAATGATCAAATATGTTAGAAAGAAAAACAATCTCGAAAACTTTTTCGAGAAAAAAAATCCCAATGCCAAAAAAAAAAAAAGAATTAACAAAAATGTAAAAAAAAAAAAAAAAAAAAAAAAAAAAAAAAAATCACCAAAACTTTTTAAAAATAACTAAAAGTTTTTAAAAATCACCAAAGGTTTTAAAAAATCACCAAAAATTTTAGGTCATGTAAGCCCTCAATGTCTTGAAATCCTAGAAACACCCCTGGTTTTGACTAAATGCACTTTATTCATGCAAATGTTATATGTTATACGATACTAAGTCCACTTGTTATCTACATTTTGTCAAATAAAATTGTATATGTGGTAATTTCTCTTATATGCCGACTGTGAACTAATGACTAAGGAGAAATGTGACCCAGCGGCTGCACCAGTTGGAAACCACTGCTCTAAACTACAGATGGAAGTCTGAGCTAGCTGTCCTGCTGGTGCCACCTGTCTGTTTTCTTGTTAAAGAACGCACATGTTAATCTTCACATTGTGTTTACTTAAAGCAAACAAGAAGCACACTAATGCTTTTTCTCTACCTCTTTTCGCAGTGCCGTCCATCCAAAGGAAGGAGGCGGGGCTACTGCTGGTGCGTAGACAAATACGGGCAGCCTCTGCCGGGCTACGACGGCAGGGAGCGGGGCGAGACACAGTGCTACAACCTGGAGAGCAAATGAGAGGGACGACGAGTGGACGGAGAGAGGAAGACAGAGAATACAAGGGGGGGCGGGGGAGAAAGAAGGAGAGAGAAAGCCTACTTTGCTCTTGCATGTAGTTTTATGTAAACATTTGAAGGGGCTCTGGACCTTTGATTTCAGGTCCCATTTTTGTCAGAGTTAGGGAGAGGGGAGGGGGAAGGGGTGGAGCACAGCCTCGGCGACTGGCCAAGCCTCCTGTCCATCACAGCTATCTGTCCTGTGCTTAGGGAACTTTTATCCTTTCTTTAAAAAAAAAACAACTAAGCTGAAAGCTAAGAGAAAATGGGAAGAGAGGGAGAATCCTACCATCTGCACTATTCTTTTAGAGAGAGAAAGGAGGGACTTTTCCACTCACTTTAAAGAGGACTCGATTGTGACTGTGACCCAAAAAACCGCACCACCACCATTTCTATTGTGTGTCTGTCTGTGAGTGTGTAGCCGCAAGTCTGTGTCTGTGTGTGTGTGTGTGTGTGTGTGTGTCTTAAGGTGTGAGCACCTGCATAACATACGTGTGCACAGCTGCATGTCTGTGCAAGATGGCGTGCGAGTGAGTGCTTTCCAAAAAGTGTTTATTTGTGTAAATACTGTATGTTACTAAGCTCGGTTTAGAGACCGCCCGTCCCCAGCCCCCTGCTCCATTAAACAATGCAGAAAATAAAAAAATGCTCTCTGGCTCAGGGTCCATTTTGAAGTGAAGGATTATGGGATGGCAGGGCTTTGACTTTTTATCAAGCAACAAGGGCCCTCCTTGCTGCCTCTGGCTTGTCCCTCGCCCCCGCTACTGGGAAGGGAATCGAGGCTGCCATGCAGTTACAGTGCCTTAAAACCAGATCTTTCCACGCCTACCCTCCCCTTCACCCCCTGTAGTCCTCGAATAAGGGAATACTTCACTAAAATGTATCTTCTGATTATCAAATACTCATCCCACGCAGCGTTGAAATGTGGCTCTGAAAGACTTGCTTATATATGTTGGACAGCAGCTGCAGTTTATTAGGATTAACAACAGCCACGGTGAATGTAAAGGGTGATCAAGCAAAAATGGCATTAAAACATAAAAAAAACTTCTGAAACCACCCCATGTGCAAAAAATGCAGGTGTAGAAAGTGTGAAGTAAAAGTTATGTTTTGTGCTATGTTTTGGAACATACTGAAGAAATGGGTCGACAAAGGACATAAAGATGAAAAATTGACAGCTATAAAAATAACAATTTAATCAATCTAGGAAATGTTGTATTACTTATCCAAGCATCTGCTATCACAGCTTCCATTCAACCAAAAGAAAGATGCAACTCATCGGTTTGTGCAAAATTACTTCAAATAACAGCTAACATGAACACATCAGGTTGAATAATGAAGCAAATGTGAAACAGGAATTTATTCGGCTATCCGGCAATCCAATTATGGCTAAAGGTGCAGCCACTTTGCATAAAGATGGACATCTTGCGCTTTTGGAGCAACAGTTTGCACTGTAACAATTAGGACAGTAGAGCTACATTATCAATTTCCCACCCTCTGCACCTCTCCGACCCCATCACGAGCAGCACCGTTGATCATTGGCACACATATTAGCACACACAGTTGTCAATCATGATGCCACACTCCCATTTTATAGCATCAAATTAGAACTCAAACAAACTTCAAGGTGATGTTTTTTTGACATCTACTTGAGTATTTAGTTTGGCCTATGTCCCATCCACTAACATGGGAGGGGGCGGGGTTTATGACCTGCAGCCAGCCACCAAGGGGCGATCGAGATGTTTTGGCATCCCTTTCAGAAAGCTGTCATGTTCATCTTTATGCAGAGTAATTTTGGAACAGCTTTAATTGTTGTTAGCATGGTTAGCTGTTAATGTTTGCAGTTGCAAATGACCAACAGCTCAAAGTTGCACATTTTGCCATGTTTTGGCAACACTGTAAAAAGAAACTATTTGTTTTAACCTTAAAAAGGTAGCTGCTGATATGAATGTGTGGAACATAACAATCATACAGATGGACAGTGGAGAGGTGGATTATGCTGCTGCAGTGGTTTGACAAGTTTCCATGGACATTTTGATACTTCTGTGTGACTACAGCTGCCATTCTCGGTGAAAGAGAGAGTTACAACTTTTTCAGAGCCACTTTTTAAGCTGACGGGGGAGTATTTCAAATTCAAAGGGTAGATTGTTGGTGGAGTATTATTATAAGGTGCTCACATGCCTCCCTGCTGTCTTCGGGATCAGTTTAGTGTTCTGTCTCTTTCCCACTACCTACTGTTCCTGTCCACATCCCTGTCCAAGTTCTGCTGTAGCTCTAACCTGCTCTCCTTTGTCCGCTTTCCCGTCCTTGTCCGTCATGCAGCTCCAGTGCTGAGGTCTTCCAGTCCTTCATGTCTGTGCCCCCTGTCTTAAAATTTGTCCTTGTCTGTGTGCCTGATCCCATGTCCAACCCACTAACCCGAGCTGTCAGTCCCCACCCCAGCACTCCGCCCCACCTCCGGTCCTCTTCCTGTCAGTGGTGCAACCTGGTGTAGGCTTGTTTGAACGGGGCGAGCCTGGTGTGACCGCCCGCCCTGCCGCAGGTGCCAGCTGCCCCTATGCTTCAAGCCCAAGCACAAGCACTTAAAGCACTTTAGCTGCGCCGCTACTCGTCAATGCATGCAGTTAAAGACAATTGGACCTATCTGGATCTGCATACCTTTCCTTCGAGGTAATGTCAGATGAAACAGTGTGATACTGTAAGAAAACAATAATAAACCAGGGAGGAGGGGGAAAAAAAGAAACACGAAGCTACACCAGGACTTCTGACAGCAAACTTAGCGAACACCCCTCAGAAAATTTTCCATTCAATGCAACTATTTTCTTTTTTGTTGTTGTTGTTTTTGTTTCTTTGAAAAATGCTTGTATGATCGTATGCCAACAAATCTCCACAAGGTGGACACAGCACCAAATATGCATTCACACAAGTGGTAGGGGGTCTGAGGGAGGAGGCGGGGTACTCCCCGAGGAGCTTCCTGCCCGATGCTCTCCCACATCCTGTGTAAAGACTTGAAAAGTGGAGAGCGTGCCGACAAAGAATGCTTGCCCAGTAGCTTGGTAGCATGAAATCGGCTGTACACTTCCTTTAATAGAGAGCAGCAACTTACAACCAACCTGTTGGTGCTATATCCCATCTATTCAAAGACTTGATGTAAGGGGAGGAACATACATACAAATATGTTTAAGCTATTCCCTCCCTAATATTTGTAAGTGTGTCTTTTTATATTATTCATCTTATTACTGGGAAAGGATACAGCACCAACAGGTTGGTTGTAATTTGTATTATTATTATTATTATTATTATTATTATTATTATTATTAGTATTATTATTATTATTTCCTGGCCAGCTATGTGTCTGACTAGACATCATGTACAGTACTTAAAACTAAAAATTATTTATCTGAGAAAGAATTATAAGCTGATCCAAACTAGGTTTTCTTATGAACAATTCAGTGACTCACCGATTGCACAGCAAAGTCTATTTGATTCAGTGTATTTTGGGGAATATAATCACTAATGAATGTTTTATTTTGTAATGAACCGTTTCCTTCTGTTGCTCAGCAGGGTCATTTGTAAGCTCTGTGCCCAGCAGGCCAGTTTCAGCCTCGGGGCAAAAACAAAATTGTGTCAGTCAGGCACTCAGGTCTCTGGTCATGTTAGTTTACTGCTTCTTAAAGGGATAGTTTGGATTTTTTTAAGTGGGGTCTAATGGGGCATGTATTCATAGTCAATGTATAATCAACGTAGGTGTCAGTCGGCATGCGCCCAGTTTTGTAGGCCGTTAACAGCTTCAGTTCCCCATGTATGCTTCTGTCAAAGCCACCGGATTTGATTGAGAAAAAACGTAATTTTAGCTTGCTGAACACAGGGGCTGCTGGTGGACGGCTGCTTTGATCACTTCGTTATTTGGTGTTATTGTGTGACTTCGTTGAATCCCAATTAACCATCTTAAAGACAAGAGTCACACGATAACAAACTGATTAACTGATGGAGGCAGCGGTAGACCAGCAGCTAATGTGTTCAGTGATGTTAAATCACTGATTTTACTAATGGAAACTGGCTTCAAAAGAGCAATAAATGGCTTTGTTTTCCCACTGGGAATCACTTCCTGACAACTAGGTAAAGCAGGCATACACTTTAACTGATATTGATTATTTTAGTAGGGACTTTTGTTAATGTGGTTAAAATATGTTTTTTTGGACCTCTCCACAGCAGTACATTGCTCAGCTTCCCTGTCAGACTCCTGCCTGATTCTCCAAACTGAGGGCATGCCGACTGACATCTATTGTAATTTACTGACTGTGTACCCTATATAACCCCACTTAAAAAAAAATGAACTGTCCCTTTAAGGCCAGTGAACCTCTCACCTCTCAGTGAGTCACTTCTCTCCGTGCATACCCAGCCATCCCGCCTCAGTCTGTTAGTGCAGAGCCAGGGTCACACTAATGTAACGTCACTTTTGATTTTTTTTTTTTTTTTAATCTTTTTCCCTGCTGGTCATGTTAAGAATCTCTCTGTTCACGGGTAAATGTATTTTGTTTTTCTTTTCAAGTTTATCCTTCAAAGAGTTTTTTTTTTTGATTCAAGCTTTTCATGATACTAAACTAGAAATCACACAGCTATTATTTTCTCTGAGAAAGGAAATGATTTTGATTCAAAATATAATTTGTATTTAATGTCTTTTTTTAAATAAAAAGTGAACACATTTTAAGATACTGTCTCCGATGTTTTTCATACTTTTAACATCACTGGGAAGGAGCTGGCTTGTGTTGTCATCAGCAGCTAATAGGCCCCAGCTTCATTTTCTGCAGGCAATCAGAACACAAATTTGCTCCTGTTGAAGTCCTTGAATGCAATCAGGCTCCCCTCAGTCTTGGGATGTGTCAATAAGGATAAAGCAAAGGTTCAATTTGTAAAGAATAAAAATAAATCTGGTGGTGCCAGGCAGGCTGGCAGTGGGCACGAGAGGTTGAAGTGAATTCCTGTGCCCGACCAAAGCAAACAGAGAGCGGGTCAAAAGGCAGCGTGGAGCTGCATGTCCCCGCGAACCGCCCTAAAGTTAGACAAGGACCTCCACTTTAGATCACCGTGATAACACTGCACACAAACACGCCTAATATAGAAAATGTGGAGTGCATCCACACACAGGCTTTCATAATCAGATGAAGTTGTTATGATTCTTGTGTTTTGCCACCTATGGATGTTTGTGCTTGAGGTGAAAGAGAGGCCACGAGCACATAGCTGAGGTTAATGTTTTTATTAAATATATCACTTTTTTTCTTCTTACATTACATCTCAATTACAAAAGTGTACATACACACGTGTGAGCAGTTAGTCACTTTGGAATAGACTCACATAAACAATAATTCTCTCTCCAACAGCAGCATGTAGATAGAGCGGAGGCGTCACGCGTCATTGCGCGACTCGCTCTTTGTGGTCATGTGTTCTTGGTCAGAGAGAACAGCAACATGTAAAGTAAAATAGCAAGTCTTTTGTCTTTTTTTTGACGGATACAACAATACATGTGACAGTAGACACATAAATATCGGAGGTAGGTAAATGTAGAAATACCCGTCTGAGAGGCGCCTGTCATGCTATCTGCAGCCCCATGGAATCATGGGAAATGTTTTCTGAGTACTGTTTTAAGGATTCCCGACTGAGAGTTTTGCATTCACGGACAAGATCATGTGTAACATTAGGAAAAAAAAATAACAATAACAAAACAAAATTAACAATGGCAACAATGTGAAAATAAATCCTAAAAACAACATTTAGAAATACTTCTAAATGACATTTGGTCACTCAGTGCTTTTGTTCTTGCTTGGTTTGTCACAAACCAAACCTCCAGACAACTCCTTTAAGGGTAGAGCGAGCTCAACTCAGCAGTGGAGTTACTCAGGGCCAAGATACATATATACACTTTATACACCCATAAAAATAACAATATAATAACAATAAGGCAAAAACAAATTATATAAATACTCAAAAAATAATTACAAATAACAAATGAAATAAAGTTGAAATAAATAAGGCTGAAGAGTAATAGTAAATTCATCAATATTCAAATCTTTTTTCAGAAAAACAAAAATAGATTTTTTTTCTCTTTGGGACGGGTGTTTGAAGAGGAGGGAGGGAAGGGTTCAGGGTGGTTGCAATGACAGTGTACCTGAATTAAACACCACCATGGACATGATCAATAAATAAACAGCTATCAAAAAGGGGAAAAATCAGTGGCTTGCTTCTTCTTCTTATTTTTGTGAGATCTGCATCAGTGGTTGATCGCTTTAAGGGCACTCAGCATCTGCAGGCAGGTCGGTCGAACCTATAATTTTCTTGCCGTTCCAGGAGCTTACACACCAGCATCTACCCCTCTGTCCGTCCAGAGAGGATTCACACTGCAAGAGGGAACAGAAAGAGATTTTTTTATTATTATTTTAATGCTTTCATTTTTATTCCAGATGTCACATGTATGGACATGCAGCTGGGTGACATCACACACTCACTGCTACAATCAGTTTAAAGCTGTGGTTGACACAATCTTGGCTCACACACAGACACACACACACAAGTTGGTGAGATTCTTTCAGTGGAGTCATGAATACACACTGCTGAGAGACACCCACCTGTTTGGGTTTATAAAGCCCGTGTTTGTCACAGTTGGGGAGGTAGAATCTCGTTAATTTGTCTCCTAGTTTCTGCTGGGATTTGGCAATTTTGTCCAAGGCTCTCTGCAGCTCCACATGACAGGGCCCCTGCACAGAGGGTGACAGAAGAGTTAACTGCGCTCCATTCCAACACACAGAAATAATAATCAACATCACTTTTTTTTATCAGCAAGCACGTGGGCTGACATCAAAACTTGTAATAACAAGCGTCCCCATTCTCTCTCGCTCTCTCTACACCCTCTCCTCAAGTAGGACACGAGCTCCCCCTTGTGGTACACGCGTCCTCTTCCACTTAAACCTCCCCCAAAAACTTTTAGTAACATATTACACACTGGATTTCACAGATTCCACACAATGATGCTGGATCAGCGTTTGGGACTCACCTGTTCCACCAGTTTCTTGCGGATGGCGACGAGTTTAGCTTTCATGCTCTCCTGAGCGTCGGCTGCAGCCCGCGGGTCGTAGGGCTTAGTGTGGCCGGGGAGGTAGTGGCTGGAGCCGGGGTCCGAGACGATGGCTGTGTTCTCCATCTCAGCCTCTGGCTCTCCCTGATCTGGAGAAAGAAATGAATGAATATGAAGCAGAACTGCCTGGATGTGACTGTTTTAGAGCAGTCGTGTGTTTTTTTTTATTTAAAGAAAGAAAGATTTGCTGGAACACATGGGTAAATTTGGAGGTTTATAGGCCTACCTTGTGTCTGGGGTTCGGGGGTCGGCTCGGGCGCACTGCTCGCCGTGCACACCGCTTGTCCCCGGGTGAGGGAGTGCAGAGGCCGGGGGTCGCCGGGTCTCGGGGTGCACCTCAGTCCGGAGCCGCACGGTGCCGTGTAGATCCCGCACAGCTCATCAGCCTTCAGGGCGCAGGCGAGGCAGCATCCACAGCCGGGCTCCCGCAACACCTCGGCGCATCCGGGCGCCACCGCTGGACACTGGCTCAGCTTCTCCGGAGAACACTGCGCGCATCGGATCGGCTCCGGGCTCACCACCGGGGACCCCAGCGTTCCTGTGGCCAGCACGGAGCACACCGCTGCCACTACGACGTGCTTCAAATATAATCCATCCATGGCCAACATGGTGAGCTGGATATTAAATATAGGCTATAAAAATGTAGAGCAAGGTTTGATCAGCAGGCAGAAAAAGCCGGATTCCCACGGTTCTTGCTCAGTTGTGTCTTTCGTTTGATTTTGGGAAAATGTCTAACTGTGCGTTGCGCGCAGCCGTATTTATAGCCGGGTCCTCTGTGAGTGTTTGACGCATCGGCGTTATGAATGATTTCTGAAAAGAAGGTGTGATGATACGATGGGCTCTGATTGGCCGCCTATGGCCGGTCATCCAGCTCATTTGAATACAACAATCACGTCAATATTTATTTTGGAACAGGCAGTGCTTGCACGTATCGCCGACGAGTGACGACACCAGTGTTTGATGTTGCAGTCAAGGACCCCCCTTTTCTCACCCGGGTGCTACACTAAACTACTTTACCCCTCAGTGTCAGCTACAACACAGGCAGTGAGTTTCTGTTTGTCTCCACGAGTTGAGACGAGAACAAATCCACACAGCGTCACTGGACCTCGTTTAAATCGATTTCAGAGGTGAACCGGCTCCTTGTTTCCTGACACAAACAAGCGCCCCTATTTTGGAACAACGTTGTCTATTCATTGCCCTCCCTCCCCCCCGAACTTCTTACACAACTTTGTGGGAAAAGTAATAATGAGCGCAAATTACGCACGCCCACGCCGCGCGCAAAGAGCGTGGGCCCGCTGGGAGCAAACTGGCGGCTCTTAATTTGAAAAGAAGGAAGCATCCGTGCGTCGCAGAGGGATCATAAAAACAAACTTTCAGAAAGAGCTGCGCGAAAGAGGGTCACCGTTTACGCCAGTGAGTGCAGGGCTCGGGACTCTGTGGTATGTGATCCTTGTGTGTCCCTCGCGCGCGCACACTGAAGCCGGCTTTGGGCTCAATCCAGGAGACGTCCCGTTGTAATTACCCGTTTCCTGGGATAATAATAGCTCAGAGCTTTGAATGGGGGCTGCGCTGACATGGCCGCAGACACGTCCCTCTGCCTGGCCGCTCTCCGGGGGGTTTGATGGTCCCACGCTGGACTACATGCACGTTTTCGCGGCTTTCTGCAAAGCATTTGGTGTCCTGTCACTGCTGACCCCCATGTGGACATGTGATAATGTTCCCCTCATTTGTGACTCAAAAAGACTCCAAGAACTCTGATCCCAGTGTAGTAATATTCATATTTTTAATGCTTCCACTTCTCAGTTTTGACATTTTAATCAATGACCTGGACTTTTTTTTCTGATACAAGGGGCTGCACAGTGTCATCGGCCCCGCGCAATATCTTTATAGTGTTGCATCATCTGTCAATGGTGTTAACAGTCACTCTCACGTGATGCTCAGATTTGTATTCCTCAAAGCCCCGGGCTAAATAAAGCTTATAGTGTAATCTGATGTGGCGTCAGAGCGTTTTCCCACTGCCCCTCAAGGCACGCAGCCATCTTCACGTGTGTGTGAAAGTGTATTCCGTCCAATTACACAATTGTGCAGATTGTGCACGTTACTAACAGTGGTGGGAAGTAATTAAGTACATCTACTCAAATACAGCTACTTAATTACCTTGAGCATTCTCATTTTCTGCCATTTTCACCCCTTGAAACCTGAGCAAATTTGCTTGATTTCTTTCAAAAACATGGAAGGAGGGCAACAAGCAACTTTACAAGACATGGCCCAAAAATTAACAAGAAATTAGTAAAAAGTTACAGGAAAATTAGCATAAAATATGCAGAAAAATGTAAAAAAAAAAAAAAAATTCTCTGTAATATAATTTTATAGTTAGATTTTTCTTACATTTCACTTGTTTGACCGTATCTACTAATCCTCCCTTTTTAATTTCCACATTATTTCCTTGTTAATGTTTCCTTTTTTGTTTTGTTTTCTCGCTGTTTGCAGGACATTTCATGCCAAGTTGCTCTTTGTGTTTTTTTTCCTGTAATTGAAAAGAAATCTAACATATTGTCTCAGGTTTCAGGGTTTAAATGCTAGTAAAAGGTGCTTCAGTATCATTCAGAGGCAACTTGTGCTTCACATTTGCCTGGTACTTACTTGGAAGGTTCTGATTTTGATTGCAAAGATCTGATTAGTTTATACAATGATACATTATTAAATATTTGTTTATGAAAATTAATGCACTCCATCTCAACAAAAGACAACATTAAAATTTTTCGTACATGTTTATAATTCAATAACAATAATATTGAGTCATTTTGCATGATGATTAATTCAATTTGAAAGGCTAATTTAAGTATGTTTAGTTGTTGGAATAATTTACACACTGTTGGGCAGTTAAATCTGCATCAATGCATCGTGTTTTAAAAGGTCATCATGGCTTTTTTGTAAAATCTTGATTTAATTATGCTTTATTTCAATATTTCTTTAATCATCTTCCAGACTACTGTTTACTTCAGAGTCCACAGCACATTTTTATATTTTTAATATGAGTTAAAATATAGTAAATAACAGAAAATAAGTTTAAAAAAGAAACAAAAGGAAAAGGAGAAGGTATGGGTTGAAGAAGGTGAGGGCATTTTGGGATTAAGGGGGAGCAGATATCATGAGTAAAATGATAGAGAAAATAAAATATAATATCAGAATGAGACACTGGCACAGGAATTCAGACTTTCGACCCTGTAAGAGAGAGTAAGGAAGAGAGAAGGGTGAGACTGAGAGGAGAAAGAATTAGAGGAATGAGATAAACTGGTGTTTTGTTTTGTGAATGGCATTGAGTGAGCCCACTATCCTAAATAAGGTCCCACCCAAAATCCACAAGTCTCCTCAGCAGAGTGGACACATGCGGATTGACGGTTGTTGACTGGTGACTTTGGTAGTTTTCTTTGATATGGTTTTGCTCTGTTCAGCCTCTCTTAAGAGTTCATTCCAATGAAGAGCCTGAAAGATTATAGTAGAGTTTCTTCAGACACTGAGTAGAAATCAAGCTAACTCACTCAGGTTAACGACACATTTAAATGCAGCAAATGTATAGATGTGCAATAGCCTGTCATCAAAAAGGTGATAAAAATACATGTTTTACTGAAATAATCTAACCTTTAGATGAAATTGAATGTGCGTGGGCTTCTTGGGCTGCATTTCCTCACACATGACGTGGCTCTCAAGACATACCATCCAGCGCTGAATACAGCCTCCCAACATTTTACCTGAAACTTATAAGAATGTTCTTAAGTTAAATGTATGGGTTTTTAGTCAATTTTTGAAATGAATTGTGTTGATAGGCGTCATGCGCAGTACTGGTTAAGAAACCTTATTATTTTTAATTCATTCTGAATCCTCTGTCCATCTGTCTCTATAGTACCTGACACAAAAACTGGTGTAAGGCCATGTGACCACGCGAAGAGTCTGCTTGTAAAAACAGATATCTCCAGTTCTGCTATTTAAAAATACATGGTTGGATATATGACTACCTTGCCATAAATTTTAAGTTTGCACTGCTAAATTACCATCCAATGACCAGCATGCACTGAAGTCTTACTCTCACCTTAACTGTTGAAATATCATTCATAGACCATAAAAGGTTTACGCTGTCAAGACTAACAATATCCTTCAATTCCCTGACAAAATACATGTGCTCACACATTAAATTAGACATTAAATAAAATTAACTCTGTGTGTTGTCTGATAAAAAGGGAATCATCTTCGAAATTCTAGCTAGCTACTTGATCCTTCTGTCATGACGTGCACATATTTAGATATTCAAACACACTGAACACATAACTGAAAACTGTACACTCATTTCTGAATTAAATAAAATTGCTACTCACCGAATAATTAGTAAGATGGAGATAGATGAAGAAAATAGTGGATCCAGCTTCACATGTGTAGTTTGGATGACATTGCTCCTCCCAAAATTAAAAAAAAATACTGCATGATACTGTTACTTTAGATACCTTAGACAATTGCTTCTCAGTAGTGCTGCATTTAGGAAGACGTTGCAGTCCTTATAAAAATGGTCATTGTGAAATATGGATAACAGAAAGGTTTGTTTGCTGCACATTCTTCTATTGGTGGCAAAAAAAGGAAAAAAAAGAAAAAAAAGAAAATGCTATCTTGGCTCAAACCTTGTGTAGTAACTTTTAACTGTTGCACTTTGTTAGGTGGTAGTTTGAATAATGAATACTTTTACTCTAGCAAATAAGTACAGCTCTCAGGTAAATGTGCAGAAAGCACACTTTTGAAGTATAAGTGTAAGTAGTGGTAGTGTAGTTGTGGAAATGCTCAAGTCAGGTAAAAGCACCTTAAGTTTGCCCTTAAGTACAGTACTTGAACAAATGCACTTACTTTCCACCATTGCACTGGGAACAGGTTTTTTTTAGGGCACTACTTATTAAGCACATTATGCTGATAACACTTTTGTGCTTTTACTTTTCATGGAGTATATTATCATTGTGTCATTACTTTTTTTACTCAGCAGAGAATTTGTTCACTTTTTCTACTACAGGTTACAAAAAGCAGTCAATAGATGCCTAAAGGGCTACTCTGTTTATTTAATCATATCAATTACAGATATGATGCAAAAGTGGAAGTTATTGGAAAAATTTTAGGAGATTAGGTTTGCTGTCTAGTGTTACATTGTGTTTTGAAAGTCCCATCATTTATTTTGGGGGTCATATTAAGTGTGCTATTGCCCACTAATATCAATCGATCAGCCCCATGTATTTCCCCTTCAGGGGGTTGGGGTTAATGTAAAATCATTTTATCTCACACTGTTTGACTGCATTATATATATATATATATATATATATATTATGTCTTATCTTGTTCAAGCTCACCATTTAAGTTACATGATGCACACACTGAGTGAAATATTCAAATATACACGAGTTTATGGCTGTACCATTAAAGTGAAATATTTTGCATAATTTTTCACACATTCCACTAAACTTGCCACTAAAATGCAGAGTAAAGCGGTTAGGGTTCGAACAAAGTTTGGTGGCACAGGATGAGTGTAAAATGACTGAGCTGGAGTTGAAGGGTTTTATTTAGTCCATTCTATAAATAATGCACATGATGGCTGCACATGTGCAGCCAATGGAGCATGTCCCTACAGGATGTCCAAATGTTTGTTCTTTCCCACTCTCACTGAACAGGAAGTCCTTGCATGCATAACTAAACAGCCCCATGCTCATCCTGAAAACACTAGTTAGCAGGAGGAAGAGGAACTTGTATTACAATTAGGTAATATAACAAATAATGACATAATACCCTGACAGTGGTAGGGGAAGTGTTTAGATACTTTCCTTTAAAAGTAAAAGTAGAAAAATAACAGTGTAAAAATATTACAAGGTACAGTCTGCCAAAGACTGCATTCAAAATATTAGTAAAAGTTTAGAAGTATAATTGGCAAAAAAACCCATAAATATTTCAAAATAAAAGAACTCAGCAGGGATTAAGTACGTAATTTTTCAAAAATCTTAATGAGCAAACAGCTTTAGCCGTCAGAAAAATTAGTAAAATGTATTTTTCCTCTTAAAATCTTGTGAAGTAGAAGTATTACATAGCCATAAAATGAAAATACTCAATTAAAGTACAATCACCTTTAAATCTACTTTAATTGTGCTTCTCACCTGCACGCTGCAGGGTGCTAGTCTGCAGACTTTTACATCATAGTGAAGTGTATATTGTGGTTGGCAACTGTCTACTTTTACTTCACCAGAACTTTGAATGCACTGCACTGGAGGCTGGAGCCAATCCCAGCTGTCAAGGCAGGCATCTCTCCAGCCAAAATCTCCAACAATCGCCACCAAAACAATCTAGATTGATAAATAGCACAACAGGTAAGACTGTCCCTTTAAGAAAAGAATCATAACACTAGTTCCACCACTGCTAATTCATCTACTAAAATCATAGACTGTCAGTGAAGGGTTTAAAGTTTACATTTCACAGTCACCCACTGCAAGTTTCCTGATGTAAATGCAGCATAACATGTGCTGCATTGACTCAGTCTGTCCTCAGATGAACTGTGATTTAAGGATGCACTCTGTGTCCCTGTGAGGGCATGTGGACTCCGTGGCCGCTGGGAGCTGAAATGTGGATTTGGCACTGCGTGGCAGGACATGTATTCTCATTTCACCCCAAATGTTCAGCTCTACTTTTTATGAGCTACTCTCCTTAACTCTAAAAATCTTAAAAATAGGCCTCCACTCCTGTGAAAAGCCTGTCTGTATATTATGATATGGCCTCATATGGCTGACTGAGTGCTTATGAAAAGCACAGCATGGGATCGTCTCTGTGCGTAATTAGCAGGTTGATGTAAACACGGGGAGACATGAGGGATTAAAACGTGAAGTGTTCTCCTAGAGGAGCCACATGTGGTAGCTGACAGCTTTTTGTTTTTTTATGCTGTCAGATCAGAGAGTGGTCAGACAGAACAGAGTTATCTCAGGTCAGGGACAGACCTACTTTTTCAAAAACAAATGTACACAGCGGGATCCATCAGAGCCCCAAGATCCCGACAGGAAAACCACAAAGCTCTTGTATATGGCTGCTGCCGGGTTTGTGTTTGAGAGAGTGAAGATAAGGGAGGTTTGTAGGGTGGGTGGGGGGAAGGTGTGGGGGGTGGGTCCATCTCTCTCAGATGTCACATGATGGACATCAAACGGCGCTTGGCATTGAACGTCCCAAGACTGGAATGTTTACCTTTGACAAGAGCACCGGGAAAAACAGTCTTGTTGTCTCAGGAGCTGCTCACGCCCACACACTCACACACTCACACACACATGCGCACGCACACGCATGCACGCACACACACGCACACACACACACACACACACACACACACACACACACACACACACACACACACACACACACACACACACACACCCTCCAGGTCCCAGTTATGGTGATTTAAACCTTGCCCTTTGGTGGGCGTCAGAAGGGGGGTATCTACAACAGATGAGCTCAGAAAAACAGAGTTGTTTGAAATCACACCCACAGAAAGAATGCACACCTGTGTGAGTAATACACAGGCCGACACCCAGAGGCAATCTGAGGTTAACATATACATAAGGAGATGTTCAACTTATAGTATTACACCTTGAGCCAGGTGTAATGCTAGAGAGGTTATTAAACAAGATGCCGGTAGCAGAGGCAACAGAAGGAGAGGAGGACATAAACGCAGATAATCACACAAGACAGGAACCATTCAGAGACTAAAGTGAGCATATGGAAGCTCACAGGCAAGCAGGTACAGGTTCCAGGGTCAACGTGTCAGGTTCAGGT
The DNA here is from genome assembly GCF_008729295.1 of Plectropomus leopardus. Taxonomy (NCBI): domain Eukaryota; kingdom Metazoa; phylum Chordata; class Actinopteri; order Perciformes; family Serranidae; genus Plectropomus; species Plectropomus leopardus. The sequence goes on from NC_056465.1 coordinate 6,354,633, forward strand.
TCAGGTACAGGAACTTGTTGCCAGTGGCGCACTCAGGCTGTCTGAGGAGCAGGGGTGAAAAAAATCAAAGGGGCACCAGCTGCATGTGGTGGGAAGCCTGCATGCAGAAAGTTTTCTATGGCACTGCATCATGTTTTCTCAAATTTGAAGGGCACTTTATCATGTTTTATCTGCCATCCAAGAGGACACCTTTCTTTTTACCATGCGGGCACCAGTCACCCACAATGCCCTAACCTCACCTAACCTTACCCCTACCCTCCGAGTCCAACAGTGTACGTGCCAGGGTTAAAGATGCAGGTTGCAGATTCGTGTGGCATGAAAGCAAAAGCATGTAATAACAATGAGAATCTGAGTGGGGGAAATAGGTTGGTATATGTACTCACGGGCTAAACAAGAGAAATGGAGACCAGGTGAGCAGGTGAAAGATCAGTTGATGGGAATGGCACGTAAGGGGGTTATTTCAGGTCAGGGAGTGGCTGGTTGTGTGTGTCAGGTGATTGGAACAGGTGGGAAAGTGTGAGGGACAGGTAGAGAATAGCAGTGAAGGAGCCCGGGGAGGTGGGAGTGTGGCTGGAAGAAGGGAAAGCTTTTTTAAGCACAGATGGGAGTGCCTCATTTATGTCACACTTTAAAGTAGTGGTTCCCAACTGGTCCAGCCACTGGGTCCAGATTTCTTCTTAGTCATTAGTTCAAGGTTCACCCATAAGAGAAACTACCACATAATCAATTTTATTTTCTCAAAAAACTTTCTTAAAAAAAACCTTTGCAACTTTATGGCAATGATTTTTTCCTTTGAAAGTTTTTGGTGATTTTTCCTCTTTTTTCCATTATTTTATTAAAATGTTTTGGCGATTTTTATTAATTTTATCTTTTTTTAATATTTGTTGATTTTGGTGACTAAAATGACACCATTTATCACAGCCAGAAACTGTAAAACAGAAAATATCATTGGATTTTCAAATTTCCGACATTCCTTGAACACATCATGTCAGATGAACATCAACCCCTTAGGCCTCTTCTTATTTTTGAAAAGAAAAAAAACAAGCCACATAATACCACAGGGCAATAAAAAAGTTACTATTCTTAAAAAAAACATTTCAATTCCACATATAATTGCTGAGTTTTCAACTGAAATTGCTAACTTTAGACAACAGCACTAGCACTGATGACACATTGTAATTCCTGCGACACAAAATTTCTCTAAGTTGTCGTTCTTAACAGGACAGATGCTTTTTATGGGGCCACAGTTTGATGCAGCAGCCAGGATGTGTATTAAGTTTAAGCTATTGATAGTGAAAGTATTAATATGGATCATGGAAGACTAAAACATAATGTATGCATGTCATGTCACATTGACAGGCCACATTCAGTTTCTGCAGGCTATAACTATAACTATGTTATACAGTAGTGAGTCGTCAGGTCAGCAGTTATTAGAGCTCTAAATGTGGGACTTGGACTTCAGTCAGACTTCTGTGATACTTTACTTATATAAGATTTGTTGCCCAGCAGCCTGTTGCCCCAGCTGTCTGTAGGTTATCTCTCAAGTTAGGGTGCAAAGTCAACACTAAATGATATGCTGACACTATTTAGTTTGACACTAAAGCTGTGTGGACGTTTGGTTGTGCTATGGAGACGTAAGGTTCATCTCAGTTACTCTCGCCAAACTAACCAAAGTATCGTTGCAGCAAATGACATTGCCACTTTCTGTGGTCAATCAGTGAAAAGCACTATTCTTGATGTGGTGTTTGTTGGTGGGCTATGTTGAAACATTGTCCCAGTCTGTCAGCGCATTTTACATCATGGCTAACAAAATTAACTCAGAGCACTGTTCCTATTCGTTATATGTTGTAATTCAAAGGTAAGTTGAATTATTTTTTGCATCTCTGCTCGGCGAGATCAGAATCAAGAGTGCATATCAACACCATCATAAATATCAACAGGATGCGGTCTGTCATGCAGAATGCACTGCCAGGGTAAATGAGGAAGAAAGTGGTCGTCATCATCATAATCATTATCATACAAAAAACTCTCTCCAAACCATGTAGTCATTACGCAAGTATGATTTTGCATCTAGTAGAGGGTAGGTGTAAATTCTCAGTTGTATCTTAGCCTTATATCGGAACTAACTCACATGATGCAACCGTATGAATCACCCCCTACATTATAACTTCGGCTACATTTGAACTTTTGCACAGCTAGTGCAACAGGCTGCTAAAGAACTGATTTTTCCTCAGACGCAAGAGCTCAATCATTACAGAGCTAAGCCCACACATCTACAACATATGGTCATTGTAAAGGAAAATGTTCATATTTTTATTTCAAATTTATTTCAAGGGTTACCCATGTAGTTTTTGACCACTAGCAGCATCAGCCCCTGTGCCAGGGCTTATCTGTAAAGAGAGCATGTGATTTAGTTGGGGGGGTAGTCACAAAATTATCACAACAGATACACATTTAAACCTAACAGCAGCAACAGGTGCATTTGTTGCTAGAACCAGGCGCACAGTTGTGCGTTGCAAATACCATCTGAGCATGACCAATAATCAACAACACAGAGTAAAGACTAACGCTGCACATAAATATGCACAATCCAACACAATAGCATGACCAGTAGCGCTGCATAAAAGGGCAGAAATAGGCACAAATAAATAACAGCTGAACAGCATGACCAGTAACACTGCGTGAAGTTGCATAATTAAACAGCAGCATGGCCCAAACCATTACGTAACGGCAAACGCACCAAAAACCACCACAACAAAAGTTTTGTTTAGGCCCCACACTTGCCCAACCAGCTGACCATGGGCAAAAAATGCACAATACAGAGAAACAACACTATAATCTACAGCAGTGAACAGCAGACATGAGACAAACACGAAAACAGTTGCACCAACCCTCCGAGTCAGTGCTGCTCCGCTCTTTATTTATGCAAGGACATAATAATATATTTTTTTTAGTTTACATAACTGCTCCAGTCTCCACCTGTTTGAAGACTTGCACATCAGCTGGGCAGGCAGAGACGTCAAATGGCCCAGTCAGGCGTGCCCTTTATGCTGGGCCTACACAGCATTATGGCGTTTGTATCATGCACACACATAAAGATGCACTCTTTATATCTCGCAGTTTCCAGTCCAGCCACTAGAGGAAAATCTTAGCATATAACATTTCTGCTAACCCTTGATACAATGCATGTGCACATTTCATATGAATCATGTCAACATCTCTAAAGCTATACAGTATATGATGTTTTTCTTTAGGAGGTGGAGGGTATTGAGCATTGCATGACACCTATGGTGACACCTGCCAAGCTGCAGACCACTGTTCAAGACATACAAATAATGAAACTCGTTGATTTTTTTAGTGAGTCATCGCAACATTTTCAGAGGCTTTTAGCATCAACAAAGTGGGTGTTTATCCAGCTGAGATAGTGCCACAAAAAGAGTCTGTTTTTTTTTTTATCAAGACGTCACTGCTTTTCCAGTTGGAATTTGTCCACCAAAACTGGGTATTTTATGCTAAACCATGATCTTTTCTAACTTTGAAGTGATTTTTGTGCCTAAACCTAACCACATTAACCACAACGTTCTTTTTATTTATTTTACCTATTTTATCTATTTTTTATTTATTTTATGTCCTTTTATTTGTGGTTGCATCTTAAGGTTTATAACCGTGTAAAAGCTTGTAATGGGACAGGTAGATTGTTTGGGAAGGGAAAACAAGGCTTTTTCTGGACTTGGCCCAAAAGTGTTTCAGGATTTAATTTACATGAAACAACTTTAAATATGAATATTTAAAGCTGATGTAATGGTGCTGATGGGAACTCTGGTCTTTGTGAGTGAGCCAGTGTCGTCTCCGGTCCCAGGACACGTCGGTGCTGTGGTCTGGCTAAACAGTGTCCTCTCCCAGGGCTGAGAATCAGCAGCCAGGAATGTGATGTGAGTGGGCACAATGACGCTAATCCCCAGCAAAGTTGTTCTTTTTCTTCTCCTCTCCTTCTCACAAGATTTCCTTAATCGGATAATCCATGTCTTATTAAACAGGCAACGCAGATCATAGATTGAGGTCTGGGAGAAAAACACTGAAACAGAGCCGGGGTCATTGATGGCAGAGGAGTCCCGGGACACTTTCACTGCTTTAATATGGTGAATGGGGAGATGGATTTATACGTTCGACCCCAGCATCTTGGCATGTTGTAAGATGGTTCGCATTTGTGTGTGTGCCTGTTTGTTTTGGTGTGTTTTCAAACAAGTGTATATGTTTGTGAGCTTGTGATTGTACACTTGTGTGTGGGAAACCCAGGAAATCTAGGCTCCCATGAGCCAGCATCCATTGTGTTTAGTTTCCTCCTCTCTCTCTCTCTCTCTCTCTCTCTCTCTCTCTCTGTCTGAGTGTGTGTGTGTGTGTGTGTGTGCGCGCGTGTGCGTTTAACTGCAGTGCGTCCCTCTCGTCGTGGCTCTAATGAGAAGTAGGAGGAAGTCCGAGCCAGAGGATTGCACTTGGCAAAGTTAACTGGAAACAATCTCATGAATGGGTCAGGAGAGCTGTGCTGGTAGGATTTAACATTATTATGTCCCCATGCAAGAAAATGCAGTTTTCCATCCAGACCCACTGTTACTTTACTCTCCCTCCTTTTCCTTCCATCTGATCTGTGTCTGAAGATCCGTTCTGCGTTCACAATAGAACAGCCTGTCCAGAACATCCACATCAGAGAGATCTCTGCAGTAAATAAAGCCTGAGAGATCATATACAGCGAGGAAGAGCTACAGTCGCCACTCTTTGTTATGTTGACTGGATTGACTCACTTTGGCTCCGCTTCACTTCACTTTCAACATTGTCCCCATGAGGAACAGATAATTGTGCAGCATGGAATTACAGTACAGTACATGCAGGAGCAGCGTGTTTTTGTACTGACGAGAACCGTTTTCACAGATCATAACAAACACATAATGAGCTTCAGATGAATGTTTAAACCACCATAGAGGTAAAAAATTATGTCCTACAGTTCAGTCAGTTCATGCAAATAACAAAAAGACTTATTTTCCCTCACATGTAATGTATGGCAGCCTGTTTTCTATTCCACCTCGTCATATCCAACAGCTTGGTCGGTGGTCTTATGGCTTAACCCTTTGAAACTTGGAGCAACTTCACTTTCCTTGTGTTGCTTTCAGACACTTTTTACAAGTATTTAATTCTTTGAACCCTGAGGTGCGATTTCTTACAAAAACATGGGAAAAAGGCAACTTGATAATAAATAAAAAAGAGGAGGATTTGCAAAATTATTTTTTAAAAAGCCATGGAAAACTGTTAAGAAAAAAAGAAAAAATCTTGGGAAAATCTATATGTATAATTATAATAATTACATATTCAAATTTTTTTTAAAACAAATATATGTTTAAAAAGGGCATATCTGTGTTGTGTCTTTGTTTTCTCTTTCTTTTTTTAACTTTTTTTTTCAGGTAATTTTCTTGGTTTTTTTTTACTTTTTTCTTGCAAATTTTTGGGTCATTTCATTTTTAGTGCTCATTGCCTTTTTCCCATATTTTTGAAAGAAATTAAGCCAATTTGGTCAGTGTTCAAAGGGTTAAAATAAGATGCTGTTCTTAAAGAGAGCAAAAGAAGAAGGCAGTTGGCAGTGCCAGCACGTCCATATAGGCGAAGTGGGTAGTTGCCTGCAGCAGCACTTTGGCAAGGGCAGCGAAATGTTGTGCCAACATGAGTAAAATCACACAGTATTCAACAGCAGTAACTGCAAGCTCCTAACTAGGCTAGGCTGCGCTTTCTGTAAGCACAATTAATTGCTGAAACATGGGTCAACCCCACCACCCTCCCCCAGCTCTCACAAGACAATGGCAGAATGACCTACTGACACCAACAGTGGGTCTGCATACCATTTGATATGCATCGTAGCAGGCAGATCTGCCATATCTACTGCTAAATTTGACCAGCAAGAGCAGGGTTTACATCACCACAACCACATGTTCAATACAAACACAAACAAATAAAGGGGGAAGGATAAAACCCCAAACTGCTGAATTTCATTCAGGCTTAAATAACATCATATTGTGAACATTACAGTCTGTGAAGGCAATTATTTGGCAACTAGGCAAGTTACCATGGCTTTTGTGGACCACTATTGTTGTTTGTTTTGTCAGCTGACAATTACATTGTCGCTGCCTCTAGCTGACAGATTGCTCTCAGTTTAAACATCTTTCCTGGCCCTTGCCATTACGTGTTGAATGGTGCATCGGCACATTGAAATGGAGGGTAACCTCTGTCTTAAAAAAAAAAACAGTATGCATAAATGCAAGGATAAGGGGGCAGGTAATATTATTGACTGAAAGTTTTCTGTGTGTTATTATAGTCTAATGTTAACAAACGGAGAGTCTGAAAAGGCCCTGGCTCATTTATTTAGCAAGCAAGGATGTTATGTTTGCCTCTGTTGTAAACCTTTTTTGGGGGGAAGTGAGGGAAAGTATGCTCTTACAAGAGACAGTGCTGAAGACTGGAAAATATGTCAAGCATCATTGGTGCCCATGAAAAATCAGCTGAGCATATAAAAAGTATTCATAAATGGAGAGAGATGGACATAAGTTTGGCCTCGTAAAACTCTGTGTACACCTCTGAAGGGTAAGATTTATTTGCTCTCTAGTTGCAGTCCATTAGTCATATGTGTTTGACACACAATTGCACACAGCTGGTATTATTTAGTTTGAAGAGCTAAAATTGTATTATTTTGTATTATTTTGAAAAATAGCTATGAGCTGTCATCACTCTGCTGCACAGGATTCCAAACCAGGTAACCGAACAAATTCTCATAATAACTTCAATATGAGAACTTGTTCGGTTCATTATTTGTTAATGGATTTGCAAAATCCCTGTATGAGGAGTCATGCATACTTTGATATTGTTGAGACTTCAAGCACATGATCATCGCACTGACCATTTGCCATACTGGCATTTGTTGCTAGTGTTGTTTGCTTTATGTGTATAGCATATTGGTCTTTGTGTGTTGTTGCTGTTGTGGTACATTGCAAAAGAGCTTGCTCCAGCCCTGGCAGGTGGCACTGCAAAAGGACTGACTAAGTCTGTTTAGTGAGGAGAATGGGTTGGATGGATGATTATTTTGTAGACAAAATAATACAAAACAAAATCTGACAACAGTTTAAACAATAATAAAATCAGACAATATCAAGACTTCTAAAAAATAAACAAAAAGCCAACGAAAACACTTAAAAAAGGAGTCATTTACCATATTATTTGGCTCAGTCTTAGATTCTGCCAGAGTTATTAGATTAATCAATTTCAATTCTTTTCACAGACTGTTGTAACTGCTCTACAGGGACAGACCACATGTGTGCATCTTGTGCTTGATGATGACTAACTATAAGATGAACTCTGTGATATCATTTTGTACGGACATGATGGAATTTTGCACAAATAGCTTTATGATTAAAGAAAATATATACCAACAACTTCAATGACTTATGGACAGAAATCGCCAGCTGAGTCTGGCATACAAATCACAGTTGCGAGCAACACATTTCAATAAATATGTGGGTCAGGGGTGGGGACTCAAATCACCTGACCTGACCTGACCAAATTTGGTAACTTTAGACTCAACTTTACAAAATCAAAAAAGCTTACAACTCAACTTGGACTTAAACATCGACGACTTGTGACTTCACTTAAGCCTTCTGACTTGAAAATACGTAACACCAATAAAACCAATAAAACAATAAAAGTGTGCCACAAATCAATCCATTTTACTGAGTCAACTACGATAAATGCTTTTCATGCTCAGCAAGTCAAAACTTAATTTCCATATTTACGCTGACTGAACCAATAATATGTGGGTCAAAAAATTACAGAGGAAGACGCAACAACTTCCAACAAATGCGTTTAAACAAACAAATTTTGATGCATTCATGATTTATGTAAATTTAATATAATATGAATCTGTTGTTAAAATGTCATTATATTTGGTGACAAGCTCGATATGACTTGTTTCGGTCTTGAAATTTAAACTTTAGGACTTGGGACTTGACCCCGGACTTGCCTGTCTTGACTTTGGACTTGAGTGCAAAGGCAAACAATGAATGGTCCCACCTCTGCTGTGAGTACAATGTGCTGATTTTTAACCAAAACTAGCAAATATGGACTTTTTAGTGTTATTATACACCAGTGGACAGCTTCATTGCACTTGTCACGTCAATATGTTACGCAGAACGGTGGCGTCAGTTGAGAATTCGTCCTGACAGAACATGTCGCGTCTGCATGATAAACCACTGGACGGTAGCGGCATCCTCGAACATTAACAGCAGACGCAGAAGGATACCTAGAGCATAATAGAATAGCAGACGTCCACTGCAAAGCAGCAATATGTGATGGCCTTGGATGAGAACGTGATGAGCCTTTAGCCTTTTAGTTTTAAAAGAGAAACATGACTTCTATCTCAGTTTCTTCACAAATGTCTGCAAGACGGAGGTGAGTAATATTTTCATATGTGCTCCTTGGAGCATTGAAATCTTGTTGAAATGAGATGGCATGTCATTTTTCAATACTTTGAGTGCATTCCATTTTATTAGGATGAAGAATGATAACTAAAAAAAATGGATAAGTAAACTTAGATGCGAAGAGGAAAAATATGTATTTATGTAACTGTTGCAATGGGACGCCCTGTGTCTGTCTGCAAATGTCAGTCTGTAGGCCAAAGTATTGCTATCCCGATCTGTTTTTCACGGGTTTATCAGTTTACCTCAGGTCACCTTGATCTGGTCTGTTTCGAGGGTTATTATGACATTTTCTGCATGTTTTAAGGTGTTTTCTCTCAGCACGTCACATTCCATCTGCGTGGATGTTCAGAAGAGACCAAACACACAGGAGCCAGTGCAGGAGGTTAGTAAGGGTCACTGCTGTTCTTACACAACACAGAGTTCATTGACCACGTGTGTATCTGTGTTAATGTGCTTGCAGGGAAAACATAGCGTACAAGACGGAGAATAACACTCTCGCGCTGGGGAAATCCATGATGAGAAACAATCTTGGGGGAGGATGTTTTTTTTCTCAACTAATCAGAAAAGAGTTTGTGTTTTTGGCTTTTGATGAAGACCTCTAGGAACATTTTGTTTCTTGCTTTTGCAGAAACTCTGTTTTGACCCAAAATTTCCTGGAAGAACATTTTTAGGTCTGTACACTGAAAGCATATGAGCCCTTAATTCCTACATATGGATTTCATCAAATCTTAAATGCAGTCCATCAAGATGAATCATGTGCTTAAACTCTAAACTGTGCTCTGTGCTTGACAGCAATGGCCTTGGGAGACAAAAAGTGGAGCAAATAGTCTGTACTTTTGAACTTGCTGCTGGTGTTGGACTCCTGAGTAGTGTTCTTCAGCCTTTTGTAACCCATGAAAATCTCCAAGATTTCAGGACAAATAGTAAAAATCTTGGCTATAATGTTGTTTGTTTCTCTAAGACTGATCAACTTAGTATATTACATCTCATGAGGCTATACTGATTTCCTGTTTACATAGTTGATTGCTTTTATCGGACGGTGACACACATTACAAAAGTCTAACTAGCAAAGACATTACTGAGGTGTAGAGGGTGATGTCGAACCCTGATTTAGTAAATCACTAGTCTGAAACTGAGAATTACTACAGACATAACCCAGTGATGTGGGTCTTCTTGACAGGGGTCGACAGATTATCAGCCTTAAATTATCAGGGCCAATGTTTGGCATTTTGCCAATAATCAGTATCCTTTTTTACTGTAATGACTGCCAATAAAATTAGTTAATTAAAAAGTGCAAAGAAAGTGTCAGCATGAGGGTATCTTTTACTCTACTACATACATCAGGGAGCTGTTTTTATTTATTCATTTTTTAATTAAATTTTCACTTGACTTTATAGAAAAAAAGTTGTTGGGAACTTGTTGTATATGATGTTGAAAGTTTTAGTTTTGATTAAACTTTTGTTAAAGGCAATTAAAAAAAGTTTTTGGTTGAAGTTTATTATATTACAAATTCTAGATTTATACAGAAAGATTTTCATTTTTATTGCCAATGCATATTGGTTCAAAATATTGGTTATCAGTTTTATTAACTACTAATAACTGGTATCGGCTGGCCCTGAAAAACCAATATTGATCGACCCCTATTTCTTGATGAATTAAAGAGCTGTTAAGACAAAACAAGTATCAATCTCAAGGAGGATAAAACTACCAGCCAACCTCTCAACATATCCATATACAACCATTCAATAACTCAATGTTAACTTTTAGTTTCACACAGGACACATACAGCGGTCTACTAGTTGACCCATCCATCCACCTTCCTACATCTTTGTAGCTCTTTATACTACATACTTTCACTTGACTTCCATCTTTGCTTGCGTCATATGATGTCACATGATTAAAGCCTCCTGACTCACAATTACACGAGTGACATTCAAATTATTTTGCATTGCCTTTTGTAGATATGAGTATGAACAGTACATGAAAACAGCCTAAACTACTCCACCCACATCATTTTCAGTTAATGGCCTATCACTTAACTTCTTTTTACTGATATGGACCGAAGACTCTGAAAAAAAGTTGATAATAATAATAACCCCTTTATAAATCTTGTCTGTTTTGAAAATGCTACCAAAAAGCCACCAAAAAATATACTTTTCAGTGGCATGCTTGTCCTTTCATTGTCTTTCCTATTTTATTAATGATCTCTAAATCCAACAGATTTATCTTGAGACCCTTACAAGGATGTTGACCCCTGTTTTGGAACCACTGATCCAGAAGACCGGGGTATCTGTATTTTCATGGCGAGAACATTTGTTCTCAGGTCCATGCTGCAGGCGTAACAAGTTTGATGTTGAGTTGCAAGTTCACCTCTTGTTTGATGTCACTCACACACAAAAATGCGCTCACTTAATCATGGATACAGGGACGTACAACCATGCACGCAACTTAAAAAACGAACATCTACAAAGTTATACACACAAACACTTCTGCAGTGGGGTTGTGTTTTCCCTCCCACGCTCCAGTGTCCAGATTCCAGCAGGGTTTACAGTAAGGGATGTTATGACACATGGGGTCATTGGGTAAACAGTGTGAGGGAGGGACGGGGGCAGTGAAACTATCGTTAACTGCAGAGTGCCCCGCGCGGCTGCATCATTCCCCCCATCTCCCCTCAGCAGCTCCTGACTCAGGCTGCTGATGGACGGCCAGTCTGCCGCACCACAGCTGTAAAAAAGCCCATTTCCGCTCGCTTATCTCAGAGTGTGTGAGTGTTTACGTTGGCACTTCAGAGCTGATATATGTGATGATATCAGAGAGTCCAGTAGGTGGTAAACACACATACACACAAACACAAAAACATGCATTGGCCTTAAATTTCTGGGGTTATCAACATAAACCGGAGTATTGACATCTTCCGTAGTGATCGCACACTATCAGCATGAATCACAAAGCTAATAGAAGAAGAAGGAGGGCGGCCGACTGGTTGATCATTTACTTGCTGAAAAACACAACCTGGATGGCTTCGTGTCAGGGCATGAATCTTGTTGTGTTGCCATGACAACCTGTCACTCAGGATGCTCCACATGCCACAGTACTTTCCAGCTGCTTTACTACACACACACACACATACACACACACACTGGTGGCAAACACACATTTTCACATCACTGATGAATGTTTGGAAGTCGGTTCTTCCTGTGACAGGACTTGAAACATCCCTTCGTACTCAGCTCCACACACAAACAGTCACAATCATAAGGCCCTGCCTTTGTTTTGCTTTCTTTTTCCTTTTAGACCCCTGTTGGTTTGTTAGATTCCTCTGCTGGTGGGTGAAGAGGAGGGTGGCTGAGTAGAGAAACAGAAATATAGCCCACTGAGGTCCTGACACCCTTCTCAGACTCACTCCTTCAGTGTCCTACACAGAAAGACTGTCCTTAACAGAAAAATGAAACAACTGTTGGTTTTATAGAAGAGAGTGCAGCTTGCAGTCACTGTCTGTTCCCTTACAGCAACATGTTTTAATTGTCTAGGCTTAAGGCAATAGCTCAATCCATACAGACTTAGCTTTGAAACCAGACAGTAGCCAGTTCAAGTCTTCATCCATGGAACGTGGACTGGTAGCTGGTGAGGTGCCAGTTCACCTACTGGGCACTGCCGAGGTGCCCTTTTCGGGCCTGTGTCTGTGACATGACAGCAGAGTGAAAAAACTGAATTTCCCCTAGGGGGATAAATAAAATACGTTTTCTTAACCTGACTTTGAAACCTGCATGACTACACACACCTTTACAAGTATTTAAAGCTTTGAATCCTGAGCACATTGGCTTGGGTTTTTTTGTTTTGTTTTATTAAACAGGAAAAAAGACAATAAGCAACTTGCCAAGTGTTCTGCAAACTGCAAGAAAGCAGTAGATCCAGGAAATCATTTTTAAAAACTAGCGAAAAATCCCACAAAAACTAAATTTATACTTATTTTGATTATATTTTCAAAAATATTTTACAGAAGTATTATTTAACGTCATTTCTTTGTGTTTTGTTTTTACTTTTTTCTTTGTGGTTGTTGTTATTATTATTATTTTTGTTTTGATTCATTTCTATTGGAGTTGCTCATTGCCTACATCCCATGTTTTTAAAGAAATAAATCCAAATCGCCCAGGTTTCAAACGCTTAACAGATGAGAGATTTTTGGAAGGTGACAGAAGTGTGGACTTGAGTCACATGACTTGAACTCGAGTCAGATTCGAGTCAAAAGGTTAATGTCTTTTGACTTGACTTTACAAAATCAAAAACAACTTGCAACTCGACTTTGACTGTAACACCAGTGACTTATGACTTGACAAACCCTTTTGGCTTGAAAATACGATACCTTTCCCCAAAACCCAAAGATTAAAAAGTATGTTATTTAAAAAGTGAGCCACAAATTATTTATTTTCCCTTCATTTTCTGAAACAGCTGACCATGAGTCAACACTTAATCTCCCAGATCCACTTTGTATGAACCAGTACTGAAAGCATCCAGTCGAGTTGCAGGAGAGAACCATGTAGCACTAACATTACTGAGCGCCAGCTGGCAAAAATTATTCTGCAAGTATTTTTGGTTGCATGTAAAAACTATTTGGTGGTCAACAAAAAAGGAATTTCAGTTTGCTAAATATGTGGGTAAAAAATTATGGACAAATGCAACAACCACCAAAAAATGTACTGAGAATAACGGGGTGGCCTAATTTCAACACACATTACATTACACATTTTATTTCTGATTTTTGTAAACATAATGTATTATTACTCTGTTGTTAAAATAGCATTTCATTTGGTGAAGAGGGCCTTATTAATTGTTTAGTTTCCTAAACAATTAAAAAACAATTTTTAAGACGGATCAGTCACAAATGATGAAATAATTGATCTGGTGACTCTCATGATTTTAATGTTCATTTAAGTATATCATTGCTCATGCTTTGGATGTTTTTTTTCTTATTTGGTTTTGTGTATATGTATAAAATAAGCAGTTCAGGCTATAAATGCTGTACGATGAGCCACTGGTCCATACTTGTCCCTTTAGAAATCGAAATTATATCAGCCATCAGGGCTATCAGGATGATAACAGTTGAAACATGTCAAGGTAAAATTTAACATTGTTTAATACTTGTCTGTCGACAAGAAACAAAGTAAAAACTAGCCATCGGGGCCATCTTGATCTACTGTCTTTGGCTGGATGTATTTCAGTCTTGTTGGGCTGTCTGGGGATACTGGAGCTGTATCTGAATCATAACTGGTTTGCTTCTTTGATTCGGTGCTTTGGATATTTTTTTCCTATCACAGCTCTCCCACTTTCCTTCTACAGTTAGATTTACAATCAGGTAATTATGAGACAAGACTGGTATTGTGATTAGTCTCCTCTGTTGCTCAGTGCAGTGAATAAAACGTCTGATGTTTCCACTGACAACATCAGGTTCAAATCAGGTGCACACTCAATCAATGACGTTTAGGTGCCCTCTTTGATTTAATATCGGCTGTATCAGGCCTTTGTCATGGCAGATACTAGACCAGGTAGTTTTGCCCTACCTGAGGTTAAAGGGCTGTTCTACTTTGAAACTCCACATAGTGAAAAAGTAGTAGGCAACAAGAAATGTTCTTATTCTTGCACAAACAGACCACGCCAACCAGCACTCCAGCGCCTGATGGATTGTTACACTGAACCATCTAAGAAGTCATCACTGGAAACTGTCTAAAAGGGCTAACTTAAACCAAGCATCCATGCAAATCTTTTAACAAGCCACCTCCTAAACCGCCCCTTTAGTTGCCAGTAGATCCTTACAGTATACTTACTGGTCTAAACCAGCTGCTGTGCAAGATAAGTCTAATGATGACTTCCAGATGTGTTGATTTAGTCCAACAGTAACGTTAACAGGTTGCAAACAAACAATTTAACCTGTGCAGATCCCCCATCCATTCAACTGGACATAACTTTTCTAGGATATCTAGATCTATGATAAGTGTCAATCAACTCCACCTAAGCAATGGCATAAGTTAACAAGGAAGGGCCACAGTGCAGGCTATTTTGACAGGCCCTTTGGTGCTTTTGTTTTGTTAAGATTAGGTTTTGGGGATTTCACTCTTTATTGACAGGACAGTGTAGATTGATAGGCAGTGGGGAAGAGAGAGAGGTTGAATGACACGCAGCAAAGGCCCTGGAATCGAACCCGGGCACTGCAGAAGCCACAGGCAAACGCAGTGCATACTCCACCAGGTGAGCTAGAGATTTACCCAGACTCTTTAGCGCTTAAGTTACAAAGTACAAACATATGCACACACTGTGATATGTACACACACAATTAGGCATAAATTTAAGCTTAGAGTACCAACTATAAGTTGGATTTTACAGTGGCAATGTGTTACCTCGGCTGTTGTAATTGCAGAGTCCAGAGCTTAAAGAGAAGGAGATCAGAAGCGTGGACAGTGCTGTGACAGTCAAAGTTAAAAAACATGACAACAAGCACCAGAGAGCAGAGCAGCTGAACATTTCACTGTCTGCTGAAATGACCGCAGACTTTTTCATTCTACTTTAGAACAACAACCTCACAACAACCGCACTCCTCCACATATAGGCAAGAGATTATATCAAGTATGAGAGAAGAGAGCTGCAATACTGATCAACAAACACCACTATGTCCTATAAAGTGACAGCAGCATGCTCACAGTTTACATACAAAAGTCCATACACACAATGACATAGGTGCTCGGCAGTGACCTGACTCCCAAATAATAACAACCTTTGAAACAGGGGCACAGAGGCCCAATACATACCCTGACACACACCCCAAATCCCCTTAAAAAAGGCGCTTGTACTCACCTAACTGAACGCTTCTGTCTCTGTCTGGTTAAGCCTGCAACCGAAAATATGTAAAGATAACGGTTATCTGATGCTAAGAGCAGCTAGCATATACTAGGCTACTAGTTAGCTTACAGTAACACTTTATAGGCTGTTCATCCACCTGGTAGAAACATTAATTTACAAGTAGCCTATAACTTGGCCTACATAACACATGTATGCCTTCAAATTTATATCTAACACACAGCCAAATGTTTCGACCACTGTTAGCTTGCTGCTAATGTTAGCTTACCTGCTAATGTTTGTCATACACGCTGAAGGTAGCACGAGGGGCTTGTCCGTGAATTGGCAACTGTTCATTAAAAAAAAAAAAGAAAAACTTCTAATTTAGGGAGTTTCGCAACCTTCTCACCCTGTTCTTGTCTTCCTGTCCTTTCTTGCAACCGCTTCTGTGTTTAAATGGCATGACGGCTCGCTGGGCTTGCTACAGTTCCTCAGCTACTCAGTGTTGGTGTTGACCGACAGATTTTGCGCTTCACCTGCTGGAGTCTCGTCTTCTGGTCACGTGATCAAACAGAGACTTCAGATTGGACAATAACATACATAAGCTACCCAGCATTCATCATTCTATTTGCATGTAACATAAAAACCAAAGAAAATATTCATTTGATTGAATAGTTTTCATAGTTTGTTTATAGTTTATATATAATATGTAGAATAAGCCTATAATTGTGTTATAGTTTGATTTGTACTGACTTGACATTTATTACACCATAATAAAGATGCATTTTCATATTTAAGGATATGAATTAATATTCAAAAGCTTAAATTAATTAGATTATAGTCGTGGAGTGCCTTCATTTACTTTGCCCATATTTATAAAAAGGTTAACAGTGCTGATAAGATTCAAATACATAAAATATTTCTAATGTAATTTAAGTGCAAGTACAACACTGAATACATAAACAAATCTAAATTGAAATACAATAAAAAAATGTAAGTTCTACAAATCATTACTGCTACATTAATTCTTGTCTTTCTTTTTGTAAAGCACATTGTTTTGCTAAGGCTATAAGGCTATAAAAAGTTATCATTACTGTTGTTACTGTTACTATTATCAATACCATTGTAGTTACTCAGTGATTTTTTAATTTTTCAAAGAGAAACCTTAAGTACATCCCCAATCACATGGAGGCTACATTGTGTTTTTGTACTCTGATGTCACGCTTGTCTTCTCAACATTCTTCACTTAACGAGCTTTACGAGCACTGATCATGAGAAATGAGATGTTGTGACAGTGTTTATCTGCACATATTGTACAGTTTACAATTACACAATCTCTGCTGCCGTGTTTTTCTGGTCACCAACGTGTTCATAACATCAGCACGAGGCTCCTCCTGAAAAACAGGCTGACATTGACCCCCATGTTGCTCCAAACTTCTTACATCAGCTACTCTGTTTTTCTACTGTTATGTAACTTTAAAACCGAGTTTGATGGCCTCGTATCCATATGCACTCTGTGTGTGTGCGTGTGTGTGTGTGTGTGTGTGTGTGTGTGTGTTGATGAAAAAAAAAGAGCACAGGAAGAGCTTGTTTTACTTCAGGAGAAACGTCCCCCTCTGGCTTTATTTTTATAATCTTAATACGTCAATATCATCGCAGTGCAAACACTTAGTATAAAATATCATCTTTAACAAAATTTACATTCACATAAAACATCTCAATAAATACATCTTCAACAAAAGAACTCGACAAATATCGGATCATTCATAATATATCTCTGAAAAAAGACTCTACAATGTACAATAATAGCAAGTAATACCTACATGTAACAATTGAAACCCGTATCATACAGTATGAAAATATCCAATTTACAGGAAAAATATTGTACACAACTCATTTCCATCAACTGTCCATCAAACGGTTTAAAGCAAGTGTATAAAAATCCTCATTTTTAATCTCTTAGAAACTCAAAGTAAGCATTCAAGCTACTATATAGACTTTAAATCTATTTTGAAATATGATAAGAAGTACAACAACATCATTATGGTGTCCAAATAAATCTCTCCAAAAATCAAACACTTGCCATCATTTGATTATTGAGTTACAAAACTGCTCAGGAACAGCTGAAACAGTAAAAATACAGGCATTCGACCAAAAAAAAGAAAAAAAAAAAAAGGAAAAAATCCACAATAACCGTAGCCACACAATCTGTTGTGCTACAGTTAAACACCAAAGTCTGATATGTTTATGAAAATAGGTTGGCACATTTGAAAAAACAGCTACCTGTTGACTACAGCAGGAGCGGGGTGGAGGAGGAACCCCCGGCCTGATGTCAAGCCATCCTGAAAAATGTCTTTGAAAAAAGGTTGTCACACACCAAGCTCATGAAGAAGACACAGGTCAAAAAAGCACCTTACATTCAAGAGGACCGCTACCTTTAGCGCATGCATGAGGACTACATTAAAACACTGTGTTGTCCGCTGCTCGGCCTGTATGAATGTTTCTTCAAAGCATGCATGTAAGAGCCACAGGCTTGCAGGCAGTGCATGCTAGAACAGATTAGAGGAGAGTTAATGGCTGTGGTAAGCCGTACTGTGAGTAGCATGCTTTACCATAGAATAAATCATCTGGATTTGTATGAGGAAGCCAGACACGGAGGTTTGGGTGTCTCCTCATAAACAGCAGTTTTCTTCTCTCGACCAAAAGCAGCTTTTAGTTCATAAAAATAGTAGAACTGAATATTTGAACAATAGAAAATATTTCTTAATAAACAAGCACGCAGAAAAAAAGTCTTTTTTTGTTAAATCCATGAGGAAGGAAATCACACTCGCACAATACCGAAAATAAGTTTTTCTAAGTCATGCTTCAACTCTACGGAGATACACACTGGTGTGGCTAGCTATGCACGCTCTATTGGCTACATACACTATCAGGTCAAAATATAGGATCCAGCTGTCTACAGCATGCAAGGAGGAGGGGGGGTGGGGCTGAGATAGGAGACAAACTGATTTATTGCTACACTTTGACGAGGAAGAATCTGGAAGTCAAGCATCACAGGGAAAACAGACAGCAAACATGACCAAAATGCAGCAGTGGCATCATGCACTTAAAGAATCAAGAGTTTACCTCATGTGCCATTGGAGGGTTAAAGTGAAGAGGGGCAGAAACGTCCACGAAATGATTGAGGTCAATGCCCTGTTGTAGTTTGGCGAGTTTATACCGTTAACTGCCGTTTACAATAATACATTTGGCTTTATCCACTTTAAAAACAGAAATGTGTTGGACAGCAATGCCCTTGTGATTAACTCATCTAAATTGGTGTCCAATGAATCAGTAAAGGATCTAAAAGGCAACAGAAAAGATGGCAAGAAACTCATTGTGAGGAGTGGTCGCTAAGGCAACAGCACTGATTTGGTTTGATACTGAGAGAAAAGGGTCAGCTAAAGTAGTTAAAGGAATTTTCCGGATGAGGCTTGCGTGCTACACTATCAATTGTGCAATTGTTTGGATTTCGATGCTGATTTATTATAGTTGTGGAAACAGTTTTGGGAGTTGACTCTGATTGGTTCATAGAGCAACGTGGCTAAAGCATCCTGTATCCTGTTCACGACACCCCGCGGCGTCAAACAACAAACAGAGCTCGAGTGTGCAGGGAGAGTCCCACCGAGGCCACCTCAGTCCTAGAAGTCCAGGCCCTGAGTCCAGGCCTCCCATTGGGCGATGTGTGTCTCAGCTGCATCCCTCAGACAGAAGAAGAAGAGTGGAGGTCAGCTCTGCTTTTTCATTTTTTAATAAACTGCTACTGCTGTCTTGTTGACCATCCACCTCTCATTTTCTTTTTATCCATGCTCACCATGGAGATCCATCACACCGTTGCCATGGGGACAGAGGGCAGGTACCTGGTGGTGCTTGTGGAGGTGGTCGCCTTGGCTGTGCTCGGGCTCAGGGTCCTGGTGGTGGCATAGGTAGTGACGGTGGGGGCGGGGCTCAGCCTTGTGCACACACTGCCCTGGGCGAACGCACTCGACCGGCGCTCGGCGTTGCCAGGCTGCTGCTGGAGTTGAGACGGCCTGCTGCCTTGTCTGCGCCCTTCCAGAAAGTACGTGAGCATCTGACCTTTGCCCTTCACGCTGACCTGGCCCCGGCAGACAAAGTTGTAGTAGTCTGTGATGAGGCGATGGACGTCCTCCGTCACCTGGAGCGGAAACATGGAAGGATGAGGTTCCTCTGTGTTTCACAGGATGTGTCACAGACGTCAGTTCATCATATTAGGAGACAGTTGGAGATAAGAAGACAATGGGCCTCATGCAGCAACATTCTCTTAAGTTTCTGGTAAGAGAAAATATAAGAGAAGTCAACTCCAGATGCACCAAATGTTCTTAACCATCCAAATCTGCTCTGACCAGGAGTTCTTAATGATGAATCTCACTTGATCATAAGTCAACTATTAGCACAGGTAATACCTCCTAAACAGCATATGAGAGCAAGTTTTGTGCTGTGTGCAAAGACTGGCACTGGAGACGTGACACCAAAAAGGTTGTAAAAAGAACTTCTGCTGTAGTGAAATTGATGTAGGCCTACTGTTAAATAAACTTAAAGTAATGTGATTTCAAGAAAATAAAATGAAGTACCAAAATAAACAGAATGCATGGAAAAAGGTTGTATTACATTTAATAAATCAAAATAATTAAAAGAAAAAGCAACAAGTCCTTGTACATAAAGTATATATGAGAAGCTGGAACCACAAAATGTTTTTTGCATGAAAAATGACAAGGTACAAGGTAGATTTATTTGTCATTTTTCTTAAACGTGGTTTAAGAAGAAATGAAATTAAAGTTGACACTAAATCCTGCTACATCTTTTTGCCGTGGAAGGAGAAGTTGAGGAGTCTCACAGCCTGGGGAAAAAAGCTGCTCTTTAGTCTGGTGGTTCTGCAGCAGATACTTCTGTATCTTTTTCCAGATGGCAGCAGGGTGAACAGACTGTGGCTGGGGTGGGGTGGGGTTTAACAATGATAAAAGTAGTTGGCAACTTGGAGGGTGCTCGGTGGCTTAGTGGATAGAGCAGGCGCCCCATGTACATAGGCTGTGTCCCTGCCACAGCGGCCAAGGGTTCAATTCCAGCCACAGCCTTGCTGCATGTCAGCCCCTCTCTCTCTCTCTCTCTCTCCCCTTCACACTTGACCTTTCCTATCCCATCAAAGGCATAAAAAGCCTGAAAAAAAAAACTTGCCAACTGATTTTCTAATTGATCGACTAATTGTTTTAGCTGCACTTGTATATTTTCATATTTTGGTTTGTGTGCAAAATCTCAATTTGTAACTTAGTTATCTAATAGAAGTGAAGTAAAAAGTGCAGCATGTCATGGAGTAGAAGAAGAAGGTGGCATGAGATTAAAATACTCAAGTAACCTCAGATGTTTACTTAAGTACAGTACTTGAGTAAATGAACTTAGTTAAATTAACCACTGGTCAGAAGATGGATGAACAGTTACTGAACTGAAAATTGGGATCAATGCACCAAGTTTAGCAGTAGTACTTTATCCCTAAAATTGAATAATCCAGTCATTATAAATACTCTAAAACCTCAATGAAAGTTGATTAAATATTAATATTCAGGCATTTTTTTTAATGTTCCTCAAATGTAAAACTTATTTTTCCTTGTGTTAGACAACACTTAGACTATAGCACAGCTTGCCAGATGTGGTGTAAGACCCAATGATGGGCCTTTCACCATGTAACTACGATGTGTCCCGCACCGTTGGCCCCTTGTCGGCCCTTGTTGGCTTATTTTCAGAAGATTCAGCATGTTGAATTGGCATCGGAGAAGCGCTGAATCACTCTGATTGCCAGATCAGCTCAGCGCACAAGAAGAGAAATGGAAGTGAAGAAAGTTAACAAAAGGCTTATAATCACGAGGGGGGGAGATTGATTTTTTTAAATAAATCATAAAACTTCAATTAATAGCCCGGGCTACATAAACCAATGAACTAAGCAGGCTTATATTTGGGACAGGAGTCTATATGGGACGTGCTTTTAAGTCTTTTAAGGGAAATACAATAAAATTATTTATTTAACCCTACAGCCACTGCACCAAGAGGCTCTTTGCCAAGGAAAAGCTTCAGATGAACTAAGCAAAAACTAAACAGATGTCTCCATAAATCCACAATTTGTTTCTTTTTCCTTTTTGAGTGTTTTTCTGCATTTATGCTTTTAATTTCACCGGGTCTCTCTCAAAACAGACTGAAGGACTGTACCTGTATCTTCCCTTGTACTCCAGTGCTGTCCATCCTGCTGGCTACGTTCACTGTGTTTCCCCAGATGTCGTACTGAGGTCTTCTGGCTCCGATCACTCCTGCCACCACTGGTCCCACATTGATACCTGGACACATGAACACAATGAGGGGACTGAAACACACTCTTTTTTAAAATTAACACACATATTTAAGCAGATTTTTATTGGATCAAACTTGAGACTTGAATTTTTGTGACTAAAGTCTAACTTTGGCCCAGTTTCCTAAGTTTCAAGAGCGCTCAGTTAGATAATAGATAATTTTTAGCTGTTTTAATAATCAAAACTACAATTTTAGGTCATTTTGACATTAAAAACTGAAAGAAAAACTGGGGCATGTTGTCATGTTTCTGGGGTTTTGATAATATTCTGTTGTCTTTGTTTTAGGGTTTTCTATTTGTGTTTTTCCTCATTTCATGTAGACATCCTTGTCAGCCTGCTTCCTGATTATTTCCTTAGGCCCCACTTTAATATTACACACACCCACATCGCTCTGTGCACAAAATGTGCAAGCTTTCTAAAAATATTATACATTAATATTATTTGCTACTTTCTTTTAGGTATTTTCTAACCAACATCAGTCCTAATCATAAATATAAAATATTCAATAATATTCAGAATTTGAACCCGTTAAATGCCAGGTGTTTGTCAGTGTCAGATGTTTTTAGATGAAAAAAAGAAATATTTTTAATATACTACATGCAAAGTAGATTTTTGTATTATTAGCATCACAGCCTGGAATATGTCAATGATTAGCAGCAACATTAATTGTGATAGTGACAGTGGAAATAACATGTATCTTCTCCATATGCCAAATATGGTCAAAATTAAAAATTAAAAAAAGACATCATCATGTGGAAAATAGTAAAAGTGACAAATTCCAAAAGAAAAGCCCAGAATGACACCAAGAAATAACACAATTCATGTTTTTATACTTTGAAGGCAGTGGGATCAAAAATTGACTTTGAATGGGTTTCAAGGGCGCATTTTTGCCCTTAACAGTATGAATGTAACAATTTTGTTAACAGTGTACTTTAGAATCATTGACGGAGCTGAGCTGGAAATTCCAAGATTAAATAAAAATACACAGTCTTGCTAAAATGCATGCTATACACATGAACACAGCCAAACTTATCAAAAAGGTAAGAATAAAAAGCTTGTAAAATGCAGTAAACAGTCACTGAAGGTTAATTTTGTCAGTTGTTTCCTCATATGTCATGTCTTGTGTTACTTCCTGCCTTGGTCTGTTTCCCGCTTGCTTTCTGTCACACCTGTCCTGCATCAGCCTCATTCGTCCTTCCTGCTCCTCAGTTTCTCCCAGCCTGATCTTCCCTGCCAGTTCTTCTGCCTTACCACCTTATTCCCCTCACCTGAGCTTCTCTGCCCTTTTCTCCACCTGCACTTCATCCCCTCCTCTATTTAGTTTCTATTTAAGTCCCATTGTTCTTCGTTCAGTCTTTGTTGGATCCTTCATTTGTTTGTGTAATGTGTCCTTGAAATAAAGAGTGATGTTTGAGTTCCTGTTACCTGCCGTCTCCTGCATTTGGGTCCACTTGCTCCATATTACATTACAGATGTGTTTTGTTTATTACTCATTCTAAGCCTTGCATGAGGAGTTCAACAAATGCAGATTCAGTGACAGCTACGTCTGTTTGCTCGACAAACTTCCTCAATGTGATATCAAGTGACGTCACAACCAGAATCACTGATAGAGATACTTGTTAAAAGCTGCTGCTGTGCTACCATGCAGCTAAGATTTTTGAGTCAGGATTTATAGGGTGAATGCATTATTAACTAGAAAAGTATAGTACAGTGAGGATCCCTGCCAGGCTGCTACGTTCAGACTGCGATGCAGCCACTGGAGCTGAATGCAGCTGCTCTAGACGGCTGCGCCTGGTGGAATTCTCCCTCCTGGCTCCTTTACAGTCAAGATGGTTGCAAATATTAAAAAGACGGGAGGCTTTTCCATCTCTTATCGCACCTAACTTTAGTGGATCATAACTTATCAAGTACATAATGAATGTTCAAATGTTCCGGGTCAAAATGGGACCAAACTTTTCTAAGGATGTCAGTTTTTGAGCTAAGGCAAAGGCCAAAATGTAACCTGCAACAGATGGTAATGCATCTTATTTTTAGTTTCCGGAAATGCCTTTCACTCTCTGCACTACTACTAAGTGACTTTGTTGATGACTTGTGCCGATTATAAATCACAGCAATCAAAAGAGGCCCTTGAGCATGAGTCAGAGTCAGAAGACTCATACATGTGCATACAAGAATTAAGCTGACTGGTCTAGTGGTATGAAAGATGAGCTGCTGACAGACAAATAAACACTATGCACACATGTGCACATGTGCAATGCATGAATCCCTCCAGGTTTACTCCTGGAGGAGAAATAATAAGTTACTCTTAATAACCTTTTCATTACAATGGAGCTGCATTTGGCATTTATCTTTACCATTCTGTTTGTTACTAAATCACATGCATGCATCTGATTGATAATTTACACATGTATGGATGGATGCTGGTATCAATACTCAAAACTAGACTTTAATAGCACCAGTTGAACTGATAATAAAGATATTGATCTGTCCACTCCTCTCTTCATGGCTGCTGCTTTTATTCTATGTCTGTCTTTAGTATTGCAAAATAAATAAAACAATTGTAAGATGAGACTTATTTTTGTGAAGATGTATTTGATCTGGTAGATAACCTTATTCTGTTCTCTGATTTATTTAGACAACGAAATTAATTTCACTATTGGTAAATCTATACATTATTATTATTATTGTATACTCCCCTTTTAGTTAAAATTAAGAACTACATAATAAAGTGCACCTATCCTTTAAGGTCAAGGATGGTTTAGATTGCGGAGTGATATGAGAGATGTTAAGTGACGAATCACCTTGCTGTGTATTCAGTTGAGGTGTTGTTGTCCTACTGATGAAATGGACATTAAAGTGACGGGAAAACTGAGAAGACCTTAAGAAATTGAACTTATAAAGTGAAGGCTGGAAGCAGGCAGCCTTACATAATGTTACTAATTCCACGACTGCATTTGTGCAGGTCAAAGGTACTGCTTCAGTTCTGCAGGTTTTGGAAGTTAGACACCGACAGAACACATGCAGACTAAGTGAAACCAGGCCAAACTTTGTTTTTCCTGCCCTTTCTGGAAATCCAGCATTACGCAAATTACCAAAAGTTGCGTTTCTGCAAAGGGGGTTCAGCCAAGCACGCAAACATGCATTTTTTACATACAGAGTCCCACAGTCTGCAGACAGGATGGCACTGTGTACATCAGGCTACGCTGGGATTAAACAAGGGCTCCTGCTGCAGGCTCCCCACAGGATACCCAACACAATGGAACCCAGAACCTCAGGTCTCGCTGTGACGAGCTTCCTGGAGGCAACGCTTTTTCTGTGATGCATTTCCTTCCCAACTTACCGGCACTGAACGTCGCTGGTGTCCAGTGCAATAGGTCAGTATCTCCAACGCCAATGTTTATGTAGACCAGTGTGTGTGCATGTCTTTGCACTCACCTACTCTCAGGACAAAGTCGTTGTAAGACTGGTAGTTGATGGCATCCAGGACGTCGAACATGTCGATGGCAAAATCTGACACTGTGCATAAATGTGAGGTGATGGACTTCTTCACCTGGGAATCACACAAATATCAGGAAAACACATTCATGCTAAAACATGCACAAACATGAACACATCTGTGACTGCCACAAAAGCATGCCACCGAAGTCAAACCACCTCTGCGACTGACTGTTTCGTTTACAGAAGTTGCAGAAAGGGCTCTTTTGTTTGTCAGCTTTGCAAGATTTAAAGAAACTTTATGAACGCAGTATATGCTGACGCCACAGAGGCTCATAATCCCTCACAGAGGATTTGTGGAGTGAAACGTGACAGCGTTCTAAATATCAACACTCAGAAAATAGCTACCTGCAAACAGCGGGCCCCTCAATGCTGCCGTGTGCATGCAGAACAGTTTTGAAATGTGCTAATACCCTGCAAACACAAGCAAAAACTCATACGGGATCTAAATATAGCCACTGCATGTGTACCTTGGAGGCAGTTGTAGGAACCAGCCCTACTGCAGCCATGTATGTACTGCCAATAGTCTTGATTTTCTCAATATCCCTGTAGCACTCTCTGTCCATCAGCTGGAAAGAAATAAAAGAAGAAAACAGGGATAAAACAGAGGGAAAGCATTACTACTGTTACAAATTTCAAATCAAATTGAAGTAAATTGTCAGTTTAGGCTCATATATATTATAGGTTGTGTTGGCAAACAAATCCAAATGCAATTTAAAATGAACTATTTTAGCGTGTCTGAGTAAATTAATGCTTTATGTTGCTGATTATAGATTCAAGCAGGCCCAAAGTCATCTGTAAGTAATTCCTTATTTTGAAGAACTTTCCCAACCGCAACCATTGCTTATTATATTGCATCAATAAACACTGTATTTTTTGAAAGCCTCAGTCGTGGCCACAATGTCATCTTTGAAAATGACATTATGGAGGTCCCATTGCACCAGAGCTTGACCCCAAATTCTCCAAAGGCAGAGGAGGCGGACATGAAAACTGCTGGGAAAAAAATGTACATATAAATTTTTTTAAAATCTGCAGATTTACGACGCAACAAAACATTTACTCACCTCATCAAAGTCGGCGATGATCTCATTGAGCAGCCTGAGACACTCGACGCCCATGTTGTTCCCGTCCAGCTCGATGTAGAAGTCGTTGAAGTTGGCGATGGAGGCGAACAACACCCCGACCTGAGCGTAGGACTGATAGTACAGGTCCTGTAAAGACAGAGAAATTACAAGGTTAAGAAACATTTAAAGGGAACATAACACTGAAAATAAGACTCCGATGATCCAATGTTAAGAGTATTCTCTGATGCTTATGAAAATGTCTCAAATAAGGGTGCTATCTCTAAACTTTAGAAAGGCCTCATGATAAAGAAACCTCATTCTACAGAATACATAAAAGGAAAATGGGAAAGAGAGGGTAATTTTTCAATATCAAATGAGGTCTGGCTGGACATGTGTAAATTCCAATGGAAATGCAGAAACTCACATGTGTGGTGTGATTTTGGGTGGAAATGTTCCACTGAAGCAGAAGGAACATTTTACTGGAGGGGATGCCAAATGTTGGTGACAGTTTGGGTTTCAGGAAGAAAATCACTGTCATGTATTCAGGGAGTGTCCAGTGATTAGACCTTTCTGGACAGAATTTCACAAAGCATTAAAAGACGTACTCAATATTGACTTACACACTTTTCTTAGGACATGCTGATTTTCAGACAAGCGCTCTGATAAATATATGTTTGTTAACCTCTGCCTGCAAAAAAAGCTCTCACAAGGCGTTGGTTACTTCCTGAACCCCCGACAATACAGGAGTGGATAGATATAGTAAATGATATTTATGTTATAGAAAAGATTACTTTATCACTTCGCCTTCAGAAGAGTATGTTCATTAGGCTCTGGACCAAGTGGGTGAAATATGTAAAACCTCTACGACCAGATTTTGTGGAATGTATTGGATAGACCTTATTATGTCTTATGTGGCTTTTTTTCTGACATTTTTTTATTACTATTATTATTTTTTAAATTTTATTATTATTTTTTGAATTGCACTGACAAGTCTCCTTGTCAAATATCTTATAGAGCTTTTATAGTATGTGCACATGTTCTCTCCCAAATTGTTAATACTGTAGTTCTTAAATTATTATTATTTTTTTTTAAATAATCAAGTGCTGGAGATATCAGCGGTAGAGATGTCTGCCTTCTCTCCAATATTATGGAAATTGATGGCGCTCAGCTTGTGGTGCTCAAAGCGTCAAAAAAATACATTTAAAAAACTCAACAGCAATGTCTCTTTCCAGAAATCATGACTTGGTTACTCAAGATAATCCACAGACCTTTTCGTGAGCAGTTTCATTTAGGAACTATTTTTCTTTTAACCAAACTACACCTGCCAACTGTATCACTGCACAGAAGGAAGTGTGCGTCTCCTGCGACTGAGCCAGGTGACGTTACAGCTCAGCTGAGGACACTGTTGTTATTATTTACAAATCATGCTGTAACGAGCACGAGTCTCTTGTTCATGAGTAGATGCACGTTTCCTTCTGCAGCGATGATTCGGTTGGCAGGTGTAATTCGCTTAGGGTCAGGGCAGATTTATTTTTCATTTTACCACATAAACAGAAGCAACTTGTAACTGTGGTTTTGAAAGAGAGAATGGAAATAGAGCTTACTTGCTCACTTGCTCACAATGAGCGGAGCCCATTCACTTTCCTGCAGTAAGTGTGGTCAATTGTGGGCTGACCACAATATTATTATGACTAAGGTTCAGTGCTTGGGGGTAATGTAGCATTTCATTTTTATCAAGAAGGCCATGATATGCGTCAAAAGGCTGCAAAAAGGTAGTTAGTGAACCTTTGAGCTTTGATTTTTTTTGTTGCAAACAAAAAAATGCAGGACTTCCTGCAGCAACATTCTCTTAAATTTCCTTTATATTTTCTCTTAACTTTCTGGTAAGAAAAAACGTTCTTAACCATCCAAACCTGCTCTTACCAGGACTTCTTATTGATGAATCTTACTTGATCATAAGTCACCTATTAGCACAGGTAACGCCGCCCAAATAGCATATAAGAGCAAGTTTTGTGCTGTGTGCAAAGACTCTGGCACATGGCCATGACTGGAGACGTGACACCGAAAAAGGCTATAAGAAGAACTTCACATACTGTGAAGTAATAAACTTAAACAAAGTAAGTGTGATTTCAGGGAAATGTATTTAAGTATTAAACCAAAAAGTATGCATGCAAAAAGGTTTAAATAAACTCAACAAAATAAAAGGAAAAGTAGCAAGTCCTCATAAAGATAGTATATACATAATGTTTTTTTTTTGCATAAAAATGATTTAAACCATTATAAAATTAACTACCAATTAAGCTGCACTTACTGTCATATGGTTTGTGTGCAAGAAGTTCCTCAGATTTGTACTTAAGTACAGTACTTAAATAAATGTACCTAGTTACATTCAGCTCTGGTCAGCAGATGGATGCACAGTAACTGAAATTACAGTGATTGGGATTAATGCACCAAGTATAGTAGTACTTCTTTAGCCCTGAAGTTTAACAATCCAGCCATTTAACTACTTTAAAATATTTTTTTTTAAATGGTTCTCAGATATAAACCTTTTTTCATGTGCTGGGCAAAAACTTTTGGACGGAGAAAACAATTTCTTTTCCTCTTATCTTGGTCAGAGTGTTTTCAACCACTTGTAAAAATTTCTCTTACCAAAGAGCAAAGCAAAAATAAGAAAACATTGGTGAATCCCAAAAATCCGTGCATACTAACAAAATAAGAACAAATCATGGATACCAGCAAAAATAAGTTTGTATAATGTGTCGAAAGTCTAGAAAGGTGCAAGTCTATTTACCATACAATGGAGGTGGATTGTCCCTGTAAAATCCACAGACATCATTGTGAAGTGTTATGTGGATTATCCAGACTAACAGGGGAACTGTTTATGAAAAGATGCATTACTGTTGAATTTTTTTAAATTAATTTTTTGGTGCAATGTGTATTGGTCAGGGTCAGGGCTTCAGCTGTACTCAGTGCATATGTTTTTTGCCCATGAGTACCCGTACATCTTGCATACTGCCAAACACCTCCAAGTGACATTTCATTCACCTGGTGGAGACTATTTTATTTTGCCTTTAGAAGCAGGTGAATGAATGATGCATTTAGTTATTAGTTTTGTTACAAAACTTAACTTGTGTACAAAAAATGGCTTGTATTCTTCTCATTAATTGCACACCCAAGTTCCAAATGTGATAGAAATGTACTGTATTTCCTTATGCTTTTTGCACAGTTTCATTGCATGGTCCTCCTGAACTGACATGTATTCTGATACAGAAATAAATTTCACATGGGACACGCAGTGGTTAGAAATTCCCACATGACATAAAACAACCAAGGAGAACTTATTGGTTGCAATTTAAATACTGACTGAGGCTGCAGCACACACCTCAGGCACAAAACGTATATAATATATGTGCATAAATTACAAAGCCAGTATGTTTGCATGTGACCACTGTACTTCCCCATGCAACAGGAACATTTTTTCAATCACAATGTTAGAGCAGTGAAACTTTGAGTTCAAGGCAGCAGAGTCCCACTGTGCGGTGCTATGAATACAGTGTACGGATGAACTTTAGCCCAGAGGAAAGAGAGGAAGTCTTTCTATACACTGTAGCTGCGAGGGGTCACCAATGTGCCGGAAACATACTTCCTGACTTCCTGCCCCCAGTGTTTACTAGTCTCAGCCTCAGATGATCCCTGCACCATCTGATGCGTAGCCTGCCGATTGTTAAAGGATAAGGCCACCGTTACTTTTGCTTTTTGTTATTATTAGCAAATCCCATGACAAAACCAAAAACTAACAATGAATCTCACCTACTAACCAGTGCCGTCTGTGTGGTCACAACCTATAGCCATACATGTAGCGTAGCTGCTGTCCTCAGGATGGTTTAGAACAAACTACAAGACCATGTGCGTCCAAGTACTGCTCTTTTATGCATTTTTAATACTTTTATTCACAAAGGTATAAGGTGTATGTGGTTGCACAGGAGACACTGGTTGACTTTAATTTACTCATGGGCTTATTAATGATAATAAAAAAGTGACTAAGTGATAGACTGGGGGTGTGGAGTTTGAAAGACATTGATATTTATAAGGCAGAGAAAGTGTAATTAAAGATGCTTTCTTTGTGCACTATGGGAAATGTAGGATCCCACATTTTTTCACCCACCTTTGTGAAAGGGTATCATGGCCTGTGCTGCAACAACTTTGACCACTTTTGACCTGTCCCTGCCAAATCCCAAAAACTCTATTAAAATGCAATATTAACTCACTGGCTAGAGTCTGGTCCCTTAAGTCTGTAGATGGCCATTTTGCATATCAGTCAATGACATGTCAGTTTTCTTGTAGTTCTTGAGTTCATTATTCCAAAGTTTAGCCCTGATTTTTTTCCCAATATGCTAAACAGGCTAAATTATGGCTCACAACATCATAGCAGTGTCTTAATTGCAGCTCTCTCCTATTTACACAAAATATGCACTGAATATATAACATAATAATATAAGGATTGGTAAAAAAAAAAAAAAGAAAGAAAGAAAGAAAGAAAACAAGAGAAAAAACATTTCTTTAAGATCTGTGAGTTTACTCTAATTTTGTCGCCTTTCATAATTATTTGAAACTATCACCTCACAGGAATTACAGCATGGTTTTTACTGCCTGTGGGCCATCAGCTTAAAATATAATGCTTCTGTCCATTTTTTATGCACAGGGATACTGGGGCTTAATTTTGATTTCAAACAGTAGGTAGAACAGATACCCCGAGGTAGGAAAAAACATGGCCATGGTTTTTTGTTTTTGTTTTTCATAATTTTCACATCTCCTTTATGAAATGGATAGTCATAACAAAATATATCCTAAAGCATACAATGATAAAAATAATCAATATACTGACTCACCCCATAGGCAAAATACTGCAGAATAAAGCCACTGATGACGGTGGGGGTACCCGTTTAATCTCTAGTAATTTTTCCCCTATTGCCTCAATTTGGTTCACATTTGCACTAATACTATCCTGATATCTGCCGGACACCTCAAAGCAATATACATATAAAAATATAAATTTATTATAAAACTAGAGGCTTTTAAAGGTGCCACAGACATACATTTCAGAGACACTTTTATAAGGCAATATATTATGGTATAGTAGCAAAGTTCAGGCAACCATATGGATTAAAAAACTTTGCACAAAAACAATACAGGTTTTGCAATGATGCAAAACATGTTGAGTCACATGTAATACACATTATTTTAATGTTAATATGTAACAAAGTTTGTAAAAAATAAACTGTTGTTTTAACAACTGTGGGTTTTTTTTACTCTATGGAGCTCAAGATTTTTAAAATGTGTCTCTTTCAGTGTTTAAATCAGACACTCTAAGCGCCACTGCCATAGATACTGTAAACACTTTAATAGATTTTTTTTTAGAGTTTTTAAGAAAGTTTTGAAGTTACTCTCATTTTCATACTCTTCATTCATTCCATGTGTAAATATAATATTAGTTTTTGGTCTAATACTGCCTTCTGAAAAGGTGCAAATGACACATGTCCCCTGTATTCCTAACTTTTAAATCCTAAATATGGAAACTAACTCTGCACAAATTGACAAAAATGTTCTTGCAATAATTATAAAGAATGTGGATGCAGCTTCAGTGTTTACAAACTGAACTTGTCCTCCTGAGGGGCGATGAATTTCCTGAAAGGATGTATGTTTTCATCACTTCCTGAGAAAGGGAGGAGGGGGCCGAGGAAGGAACAGAGATCAGTGGAGGGGATGTTCATCAATCAGTGGCTACAGACTCACAGGGCTGTCAGCTCACACTTCCATGCTAACACTGCAACACATGGGCAGGTTAAGCACTGCCATTGTCCTAAACAGCTGGGATATTTTCCCACGTTAAGACCCCAACACCTCGAGGGTATATAGGACATATCTGCAAACTAAACTTGGAGCCTGTAACCTGCTCCAGTTATAATCACTTAAAAATATTCTTCTTCTGCTCATTACCAGCTTGAAAATAAATTCACAAGATGGTAAGATTAGATTACACAGCAACCAATAAGCACTAAGTTAGTGATTTATGGTCAGGAGACATCTTGGTGCATGGGTCAAATGGCTAACAGCTAAATTTGTTTGAAAAGTGACACATTTTTAAACATCTGGACCTCTAGTTTCACTGCAGTATGACCTGGCTTAAAGTTTAAAGTCCAGCAGCAATATATATGCAACGCCAGCGGTAATGACTCTGAAAAAGGTGGAACTAATTAAAAATAATGATCTGCATGGGCTGTCCCTGTAACAGCCATCTCAGCTACTGATATAATGCATTTCATTACTCAGTGCAGAAGTTCATCACCCCCTGAGAGCTACACAAACTGAATTTTACCTCCGGCTGCTGAAAGGAAACGCTCGCTCCGTCTGATTTGATTACGAGGGTTATTTTTGCCAAATCCATGTGCACGTAAACAACTAATCTAAATGAGAGGTTTGTTACTGATTGTGCTTAATGTGTTTCATGAAAGCAGCAGGAGATGTAAAAAAATTGTTTAACAGGGCTGTGTTAAAAATGGAGTGGGAAACATCCTCGTAATCACTGAGGAGTATAAAAATTATAACAATAATAATCTGAAGAACTGGCTCACTACCTTTATCAGGCCCTGTATAAAATTCCTATAATATCTGGGAGGATTTAGTACAGTTTTGGATTCTAATGTAAATTCCACATCAGTAGTATAAAATAGTAATATTGGTAATATTTCTCTCATCAGTATTAAATGTTTGTTTTTTTTGTTAGTTTTCTCTTAATTTATCATATAGTAATATGCACTCTGTTGCAGCTAATTAACATACAGTTTATTGTTCATTTTCTCTTATGTCAGGCAGTGGGTGCACATGCACTGTTCTGGCATGATGAACACTTTCATGCTGTAAAACTAGAGGCCCTGATGGGGAAAAGTGAAACAATAGAAGTAGTTTGCTTGGTCTAAAGCATAGTTATGGCTTGCTTTAAACTGAAATATAGTCATTTAAATGCTAAAAACATGACATGTGGTGTAAAAGTGCTTTGAGTGGTTGGAAGACAAATGTAAGTCCATTTATCATCTAAGTAGGCTTCATAAGTTCACATCTGGCATTAGAATGCGTCTCTCATGCTTTTTGAGTGACCTCATGTGATCAGCTCTCACTCCCCTGCTCTATATGCAAAAAAAGTTGTCATTTTTATTTATATAATCAAGATAAGAGAAGATCTTTGGCATTTCTACTGTGTCTTTTTTAAGTTCGAGAGAGACAGAAGAGGCAGGAGATCCGGAGAGATGACGTGCAGAAAAGGGGCCGGGCCAGACTCAAACCCAGGCAGCTCTAGTAAGGACAAAACATGTAAACATGGCCAAAGGGTCAAGAGTAAAGGTGTAGATTTGAGAACCTTGAAAGAACATTCATTTTTCAGTCATTCTGGTCACTTTTTAACCCAGATTTCTGGATGTCTTTTGTTGTAAAAATCACTAAACCAGCATCTCCCATGTGCATCAGGAAACACTGGGGTGTCCAGTTTTGTCTCCCTTTAGACTGCTAATCCTTGTTGTACAAGCCTTGACATGCCTGTGGATGCTCACCATGTTCCTGGGGTTTGACATGAGGAAGTGCTGAGCCACATGAGCTGGAAGCAGGTTGAACAGGATCCTTTTGTTGTCCAGCTTCACCTTCTCCATGTCGCCTCTCTCCTCCTCCGCCTGGACACCATCAGCAATAAAGACACAAGAGAGGGAGAGGTGAGACCTTAAAGAGCAACAGCGGGGTGTAGATCTAAAGTGAAACTGATGCCCAATTACAATGAAGCTTTATTGGGGCTCAGAGCGCAACAGGGAGCTGTAATTGCTTCTTCTTATCACTAGAGGGAGATAATGATTTGCAAACAAGACAAATGCTGGCTGTCATTCTTAAAATAGAAACATCCACACTTTCCTGATCCACTGAGTCTGCACAAGACTGTGCATGTAAGCACACACACACACACACACACACACACACACACACACACACACACAGAAAAAATCTGTCTGTATGTTTTTTACTACATAAAAGACTCACACAACTTTCCTTAAACACAACACAAGTAATCTTGGGTTCAATGTCTTGCTCAAGGACAGTTTAAACCTGCAATCAGAAAGAGATGGGATCAAACCAATAACCCTATGGTTTGCAGTGCACAGGAGAAACTCAACGTGGACATGCAAAACCTTATGCATGCATGAGCAGTAACAAGCTTATAAAGAAAGATGTACCTGAGTGGCCCAGAGATAGTCGAGCCGCAGCTTCAGGTCCAGCTGTCTTGAATGCAGAGCCAGGGCTCCTGAAAACAGCAAGGCAGCCAACACGGGATCATACCCGCGTGTGTGGAGAAACCCTCCTCTGAAACACACACACACACACACACACACACACACACACAAAATGGGTTGTTTGGTTTCCCTTATTCCCTAATTCAATTTTGAAAAAATAGGAGGGAAAACACACAGACCACATTTTCCATATCAAACTACATATCACATGCAGCTCGGTCTTACCCCACAGCTTGGCGATAGCCACTGGTCTCCATGACGACAGTGTAGGTGACCGAGAGGAGGAGGAGGAGGAGGATCTTGGGGAGCGAGGATACTCGGAGGTAGGGGACGAGAGTGAGGGTGCCGGCCACGCAGGACAGCAGGGCGTACGCCATGTTGGTACAAGCTCTGTCCGCCACTGTGCTGTTGGCATCTGCAGAGACGTCCTCCACCGAGAGGCTGGAGTTTGTCCCAACTCTCCCCCAAGGAACACATCCCACCTGGAGGAGGAGGTGAGAAAGACATGGCTTACATAAATGCAATTCATTTGTAAGATGCACAGTGGGCGACTGTATGTTACGCTGGAGACATGGACTTCATCTATTTTACATATAAAAATGTCCTCTAACTGAAACTTTGAGCCCAACGCTGAGACAACTAGATGAGTAACTGATTATTCAAATGATGTCATTAATCTAGTGACAAGACAAACAAACAGCATAATGTGTAAATAACATGTTTACTAACTCACCCATTTCAGTCTCTATTCTAGCTAGGCTAACAGCACCCTGGCTATAGCTTCATAGCCTTTTCAACCCTTTAAAAATTTAGCAAATTGGCTTGATTTCTTTTGAAAATATGGGAAGAAAGCAATGGGCAACAAAAGAAGAAATGACCTAAAATAACATGCAATAATTTAGTAAAAAGTCCAGGACAATTCCCTAAATAATTAAAAAAAAAAAAAAAAAAAAAGAAAAGAAAAAAGGACATGACCTGCAGAGGTGCTAAAAAATGATAATAATTCTGGAACACAATGTTAAATATGTATTTATGATAATTTGCTATAAATATTTTTTCTCTATTGCACCAATATGCTCAGGGTTCAAAGATTTCAATACTTGTGAGAGGTGTCTAAAAGCAGCATTTGAACAGAGATGTTACTCCAGGTTTCAAAGGGTTAACACACAGGTAGGGGGACCAGGGGCAACAGGTTTTAGTTTTGATATCATTACTCAAAAATTTCCATTTGCATACACTTTTTAATCAGTTAACTGGTATCTAAGTTCTGTTAACAATCATCACTTGGTTTCACGAGGACAAGAGTGCCCAATAATGACCTCAAACACCCATAAATGAGCATTTCAGCAATCCCAGTTCCCTCGCCTTGAAGTCAGTGGGTTTTTTAAATATTTTTTTTGGTTAGAGGTCTAACATAAAGTCCTGCATGAACACAAGCTTAAAAGACTTTCACAATTTGTTTTACAACTTCAAATACGTCAGTAAATACCCCACTCAGAATGTAGAGCTTTTTGTAACTTAGAAGAGGCGATTGCAAACAAGTGGCTAAATGAGACTACAGAATGTCATTACATCGAGCTGAGCTGAGCCTTGTGGTGGTAATCATGCGACCCTTGTGTAACTTGTTTACAGCCTAAAATTATATTGTTAAACAATGTGTAATTAGCATGAAATTAGTAAAAAAAAAAAAAGAAAATTAGTTAGAAATAAAACAAAACAAAAGAAGAAATAAATAAAATGCAAAAGAAAAGAAATTACATGGGAAAAGAAATATAATAATTCTCTTACACTGTTTCAGATATGCAATTGTGATAATTATAGATACAGTTTTTTCTAACATTTTATTCTTTCTTTACATATTTTCAACTATTTTTAAAAAAAATAATTTTATAAATGTTAATTTCTTTTAACTTGTGAAACATTTCTTACCAAGTTGCTCATTGTCTTATTTCCCTGTGTTTTTGAGAGACGCACCAATTTGCACATGGTCCAAAAGTTTAAATACTTGTGAAAGGAGTCTGACAGCAGCACAACGAAAATGATGTAGCTCCCATTTTCAAAGGGTTAATAACCATATAAAAACAACTAAGCATCTACAGCCTTGCTAGCAACTCTGTGAGGCTTTACTGTGGTGCTTTGAGCTGAATGCTAACATCAGCATGCTAACAACGCTAATGTACGGCATACTCACGCACTAAACTAAGGTGGTAAACACCTGTCAATCATCAACACAGCAGCACTGACACTGTGAGCATGGTAGCATGGTGATGCTAGCAGTTAGCTCTAAGCACCGCTGTGCCTCAGCAAAGAGGTTACAATGTCACGTCTCTTTAGGCTGCCGCTCAACTTTGACATTTTGTAAATTGAATCCAAACTATTAGATAAACCAATGATGAAAATTATAAAAGGCTATAGCTAGCCGGGCCATCCCTTCACTACATCCCTGCTGCTACACGTTAGCTTTATTGAATTTTTAAACCCACAGTAGAATACTCACACACCCACACACCAGCCTGACCGAGTTCTGGGGCCGACTCCGTTGCCAACCAATTTGAGTTTAAAATATTTTAACGGGTATTTTACACTTGAACAATAAATGTTTTATTCTTCTGAGACTTTGCGGTACCATCTGCTCACCGGCGACTCTGCCAACTCATGGACTGCAGAGACTTCAAATGACGATGAAGTGAAGACACTGTTTCTAACTCAGGGTACTTTTTTCTGCATGTGTAGTCTATATTATTTTATTATCATTATTTCCATACAGGCCTTTAAACAATTGTATGACAGCAACATTTTAAGCCCCTGTATTTAGCCATCATAAGCCGTGAAATAATTCTTTACATGCACACTGGTATGACTTAATGTTATTCAGTTGTTCTTTGCCAAGATTGATCCCACTATATCAAATAAACTGTAATCATATGATAAATATTAAATGCTTTGTAAATGCTTTTAAATACACTAGTTGAAAGCCAGCTTAAACTTTCAATCAATCAATCATGATTTTTTTGTAGTTGAGGTGTATTTTTTTTCCTGAAACAAAAAAAGTCTTGACCTTAGGTCCCAAGACTGTATTGACTTTATTGACTGTATTTCATGGTCATCCTCAGAGAGTGGCATTTCATGTCATATTACTGAACTCAGGAAACTCCATCCACTGAGGAAGATCTTGATATGCAATTAAAAGCCACAGAAAAAGTGTAATCTAGATTTCATGTCAGACTGCTGATTTACAGTTCACAACAGAGCGATCATACTCAACTATATTTTATTAGTTTTAACCTTACTTTTTTTTTCTTTCACTGTAGAGCACATTGAATTGATTTTGCACAATATCGCTCTTTAAGAATTTTTTTTTTAATTTGAATTCAAGTAATTATTATATACTGCCTCAGTCCTCAAAAGGGGGTCCGTGACCCCTTAGGAATCCTCAGAGGTACTGTGGGTGGCAAAAATTGGTGTTTGTTAATTTAGTTCAATGTTTAATTTAGATGTTTGTTTCCTTGTTCCAAAAAATAATACAAAATAAACACAAATACGAATTCAACTTATTATAAGCAAAGAAAATTTGGTCTATAAGCTGTATTATTATCTTAAGTGTGCGTACATTCTTGTGAACCACAATGGATTATTTTTTAACTTTTCCAGCAAGAGATACCAAAATACTGTACACCTCAAAAATAAAGATGATGTATAAATATATGAATCTGCCAATAACTCTAATTTAATATATATACGCCATAAAATTATATGTTTATACTGTACATGGCACTTTAGGCTGCCATACTTGTTACTGCTACGGGTCCAGTTTAATACGTAACTCAATTGTATACAATATATGTGGTAGGGGGTCCCTGCTGCCTCAGAATTATGGACAACTGACTATTGTCACATGCTGCCCTTTATCAAGCTGCTGCACTTTTTTAATGCTTCTGTTGCCTCCTTTGCTGCTAATTTATTGCCTTTATTCTAATGCATTTTATTGGTTTTATATTGCTTATTATTTATTTTTATAGGTATCTATTTATTTATTTATTTATTTATATGAAACTGATTTCTTGATGCTATTTATTTATTACCTGAGTACTACATTTTGTTCTTTTCATGTTTTCACGGTCAGAATGACAATTAAGTATCCTTGAATCCTTAAGGGGTACTTGACCCAAAAAAAACACTGAAGACCCCTGATAAAGTGTATAAAAACTGCACTCTTACCACACAGGCCTGGGTTACAGAGTAGGTAAGAAGAACAAGGAAGACACACAGCACTGTTCGGATCTGGATGGTGAGGCAGCCCGGTTGGCACTAAAACCAGAGGACATAGAGAGAGAGAGAGAGAGAGGAAGCAGTTGGAAAATAAAAGGAGTGAGTAAATGAAGCACCTGTTTATCTACTTCAATGGCATTTTGGACGCATCATTAGCCAGGAGTGGAGATGAAGTGAATGCATTTTGTAGTGTGGCTCATTACATGCAGACCCATTAGAGGAAACGCTTAAAGGATTTGACGACAGTTCAATGTAGCATGATACAACAGTGTCATATTGGGGGTATAGAAGTCAGTGTAGTTACTCCAACCTGCGTGTCGAGCATGCAGAAGTGGAAAAAGTAC